>NC_135181.1:17310000-17610000 GCF_041146795.1 Maylandia zebra
CAGCTTTAGTGAAGGTTACAAATGATCTTCTTATGGCCTGTGACAGTGGACTCATCTCTGTGCTTGTCCTGCTAGACCTTAGTGCAGCATTCGATACTGTCGACCATAATATCCTATTAGAGCGATTAGAACATGCAGGTATTACAGGTACTGCGCTGCAGTGGTTTGTATCATATCTATCTAATAGACTCCAATTTGTACATGTAAATGGAGAGTCCTCTTCACACACTCAGGTCAATTATGGAGTTCCACAGGGTTCAGTGCTAGGACCAATTCTGTTTACATTATACATGCTTCCCCTACGCAGTATCATCAGAAGACATAGCATACATTTTCACTGCTATGCAGAGGACACCCAACTGTGTCTATCCATGAAGCCAGATAACACACACCAATTAGTTAAACTGCAGGAATGTCTTAAAGACATAAAGACCTGGATGGCCGCTAACTTTCTGCTTCTAAATTCAGATAAAACTGACGTCATTGTATTCGGCCCTGAAAATCTTAGAAATATTGTATCTAACCCAGATTCTTACTCTGGATGGCATTACCTTAGCCTCCAGTAACACTGTGAGGAATCTTGGAGCCATTTTTGACCAGGATATGTTCTTCAATGCACATATTAAACAAATGCAGGGAGTGCAGAATTATTAGGCAAGTTGTATTTTTGAGGAATAATTTTATTATTGAACAACAACCATGTTCTCAATGAACCCAAAAAACTCATTAATATCAAAGCTGAATGTTTTTGGAAGTAGTTTTTAGTTTGTTTTTAGTTTTAGCTATTTTAGGGGGATATTGTGTGTGCAGGTGACTATTACTGTGCATAATTATTAGGCAACTTAACAAAAAACAAATATATACCCATTTCAATTATTTATTTTTACCAGTGACACCAATATAACATCTCCACATTCACAAATATACATTTCTGACATTCAAAAACAAAACAAAAACAAATCAGCGACCAATATAGCCACCTTTCTTTGCAAGGACACTCAAAAGCCTGCCATCCATGGATTCTGTCAGTGTTTTGATCTGTTCACCATCAACATTGCATGCAGCAGCAACCACAGCCTCCCAGACACTGTTCAGAGAGGTGTACTGTTTTCCCTCCTTGTAAATCTCACATTTGATGATGGACCACAGGTTCTCAATGGGGTTCAGATCAGGTGAACAAGGTGGCCATGTCATTAGTTTTTCTTCTTTTATACCCTTTCTTGCCAGCCACGCTGTGGAGTACTTGGACCCGTGTGATGGAGCATTGTCCTGCATGAAAATCATGTTTTTCTTGAAGGATGCAGACTTCTTCCTGTACCACTGCTTGAAGAAGGTGTCTTCCAGAAACTGGCAGTAGGACTGGGAGTTGAGCTTGACTCCATCCTCAACCCGAAAAGGCCCCACAAGCTCATCTTTGATGATACCAGCCCAAACCAGTACTCCACCTCCACCTTGCTGGCGTCTGAGTCGGACTGGAGCTCTCTGCCCTTTACCAATCCAGCCACGGGCCCATCCATGTGGCCCATCAAGACTCACTCTCATTTCATCAGTCCATAAAACCTTAGAAAAATCAGTCTTGAGATATTTCTTGGCCCAGTCTTGACGTTTCAGCTTGTGTGTCTTGTTCGGTGGTGGTCGTCTTTCAGCCTTTCTTACCTTGGCCATGTCTCTGAGTATTGCACACCTTGTGCTTTTGGGCACTCCAGTGATGTTGCTGCTCTGAAATATGAGCAAACTGGTGGCAAGTGGCATCTTGGCAGCTGCACGCTTGACTTTTCTCAGTTCATGGGCAGTTATTTTGCGCCTTGGGTTTTCCACACGCTTCTTGCGACCCTGTTGACTATTTTGAATGAAACGCTTGATTGTTCGATGATCACGCTTCAGAAGCTTTGCAATTTTGAGACTGCTGCATCCCTCTGCAAGATATCTCACTATTTTTGACTTTTCTGAGCCTGTCAAGTCCTTCTTTTGACCCATTTTGCCAAAGGAAAGGACGTTGCCTAATAATTATGCACACCTGATATAGGGTGTTGATGTCATTAGACCACACCCCTTCTCATTACAGAGATGCACATCACCTAATATGCTTAATTGGTAGTAGGCTTTCAAACCTATACAGCTTGGAGTAAGACAACATGCATGAAGAGGATGATGTGGACAAAATACTCATTTGCCTAATAATTCTGCACTCAGAGTGACGCTAAAAAACTAGTTCATGCATTTATTACTTCTAGGCTGGACTACCGTAATTCATTATTATCAGGATCTCCTAAAAACTCCCTGAAAACCCCTCAGTTAATCCAAAATCCTGCAGCAACAGTACTGATAAGGACTAGAAAGAGAGAGCATATTTCTCCTTTCTCTCTTGGATTCCTTCACTGGCTCCCTGTTAAATCCAAAATTGAATTCAAAATCCTGCTTGAATAATCAGGCCCCATGCTATCTTAATGACCTTATAATACTATATCACCCTATTAGAGCACTTCACTACCTTACTTGTTGTTGCTAGAGTATTCAAAAGTAGATTGGGAGGCAGAACCTTCAGTTTTCAGGCCCATCTTCCACGGAACCAGCTTCCAGTTTGGATTCAGATAGAGTTTGTCTATCTCTGCTTTCAGGCTTAAAATGCCACTGGGGGATTCCCATGATGCACTGAGTATTTCTTCTTCAATCACCTTTCAAACTCATTTTGTGTTAATAGACCTCACTGCACTGAATCATACTTAATCTCTGACTCTCTTCAACAGAATGTGTTATGTCCTATCTACCTTCTCTCACCTCAACCACTCCTGGCAGATGGCCCCGCCCCTCCCTGAGCCTGGTTCTGCTAGAGGATTCTTCCTGTTAAAAGGGAGTTTTTCCTTCCCGCTGTTGCCAAAGTACTTGCTTCTCTGTAAGCGACTTGAGGTAACTGTTGTGATTTAGTGCTGTATAAATAAAATAAAATTGAATTGAATTAATGAGCAGTTGAACAGGTTTACCTAATAAAGTGGCTGGTGAGCAATGTTCCTTCTAATTTTTAGAATTTTGTGTGTCTGAGCAAACACACAAACTCCCTGAGCAGTCCCTTGGACCACTGTGAGCAACATTAGACGTGTGCACTCACTGTGGTCACGCCAGCATCGAATCCATCCAAGTTACATGGTTTATGAAAATAATCAAATTACAGCATTTACAATCTTTTGATTGGTCGACATGGTACATTTTTCCACCAATAGGAAAGGATGGGGTTGTTTTTGGTTTTGTCCTTGCTCACAGGGGGCGAGTGCTTTCAAGCGCTTTCCTTATAAAATGCTGTTTTTACCATTTCTTCCCGCAGTAAATATAAATGATAGTATTCAGGGGAAAAAAAACAAACATTGCATTTTTTTTATCATAACTCTGGTTTTACGTGGCCTATCAACACAATTTAAAAACCGGTATAAAGTCCACACTTTTTCCGTCAATTGTTCCGTCTGTCCTGCTCACATCTCCAATGGTTGCACACGTTGTCATTAACATGGCTTCACTCTACATCATATGGGAACTTGAGGAACCAGGTCAAAACAAATTCAGTAAGTGTTGGGCCAAAAGTGTTTTTTGGAATAACAATGTTCTATATAACCTCTGTACTTCTTACTGTATACTTCTTACTGAATAATTAAAATATAGAACAACATAATTAATTGTTAACGATATAAAACAAGAATAAAAGCTAAACAGTGATTTGTCTTGTTGTTCTCAGGTAGTCATCAATTCAATTAAATTTTATTGATATAGCACCAAATCACAACAACAGTCACCTCACTATAATGGAGATTTTTTTTAGTGGTGATCTTTATCTTAACATGCATCGAAAATGGAGACATCGCCATGGCTGTGCTGTCTCCTTCACTCTTGGCCATTGGCGCTCCCATGCCTTTCATGGGCTTCTCCTTTGGATATCTGTTCTCTGGGATCTCCAGACTCAGCCATGCGTAAGTGATTTTATTCAGTCACTGATGGATATTGTTAGTGGTCATATGAGCCTTTCTGTATATATATATATATATATATATATTTTTTTTTTTTTTTTTTTTTTTTTTTTTTTACACATGTGAATTACTCTATCTGCCCTCAGGGAACGGAGGACCATTTCTATGGAAACAGGCTGCCAGACTATCATGCGGGGCTCCACCGTATTGAAGATTGTTTTCCCCCAGGAAGTGATAGGCAGTCTACATGGTGTTTCAGCTGTTGGAGGGGATGGTGCTCACCATGACAACAGATTTCAGAGTTTACATGTTGACAAAGGCCTTTTACGTCTATTAACAGTATAACATTGTATTTTCACAAAGGGGTAATAGTTCAAATGTATTGTTCCATGCAGCGTTGTGTGTAGCAGGCAGGTTAGGACCCAAATGCAGGACTCTCAGGATAGACTGAACTTAACAACAGCTTTATTTAACACAAATAACTAATTACAAGGAACTTAAATGGCAGGAACTCGTGGATCCAAACACTGAACAAACACTAAAGGCTGTGTGTCCTGATCAAACAGGACACACAGCACACACAGGTGAAATGACAAGGTGCTTAGAGAGGCTGCAGAGATTGGAGCAGGCCAGGAAAAGGCCAAAACCACTAAACAAGCCTAAAGTATGATAATTACAGTTCATTTGGGCAAGGGAACAACCATCTACTGCAAGAAGACCTAAGCTCTGCATCTACTGCAAGAAGACCTAAGAAGACCTAAGCTCAATATCCTCCAAGGTGGCAGATGGGAGTAGACCTTTATTCATCCCTCGGGATGAATAAAGTATTCTGATTCTGATTCTGAATATCCCACCTGTTACCCAGGCAACGTTGAGGCCTGACATGGATATCTAATCAGAGCAGGGTAAGGAGGTCATCTGCTCAACTGGGCCTAAAATCTCAAGATACGACCTCGAGACATTTCAAGAGCATAAAATACCAAGTGCAGAGAGAAAGAATGGCAAAAGAGAGTCCCCAGAAAACACTGTATTGTTTCAGGGAATGAGCAGTAGACAGCTGTTCACAGGATTGGGGAAGCAGCTGAGTGAGCCTATTGTTGGCCCTGGTATATGGAGGAGGGGGGCTGGGCTAGAAGCCTCGAGGTTGTTTGTAGTGATTTGGCCACCACTGCTGACCTGCCATCAGGAGAGTCAAAATAGTCAGTGAAGGTTGGGTATCATCTGGCAACATCAACTCCAGGCTGAAGACCATAATTGCTCTATAGTACCTACAGTTGTGGCATCCTGGGGTGTGTTAAGGAAGCTTGAACACTACATGAACAAATGCACTGGTTCACACCTCTGAAATGGCACTTGCTGTGGTTCCTACATGCTTCCACTTTGCAACAATGATTGTGGAAACCTCTTCCTTCCTGGGAACACAGCGTGGTGATAAGGATGTTTAAAGGATGTGCACAAAGCTGCATCTGGTCAGTTGGCTGATCAATTTGTTTCACCAACTCACCTACACAAGGCAATTTGTAAAGGGCGTAGCAGCCGTGGCAGTTTGTCTTGAAACAGCAATGGTATCTCCATATTTTGACTTTCTTCTCAAAATAAATCTTTTAGAATAGAATAGCCTTTATTGTCATTGTACAGAGTACAACAAAATTGGAGTGCCACTCCCTTGGCTAAAGATTCAATAATAAATATAAATGTAAAATATAAAAAGTACAATAAAACAATCTCAAGTACTCAAACAATAGTAAGTACAATATATACAGGATAGCAGCATTAATATAATGACAGTATGAATAGCAGCATAATATAATGACAGTGACGGTATGGTATAGCTAAGCAGGTTCAATTGTTTTTATGCTTATTTACTACGGTGATAGCTCTGGGAAAGAAGCTATCCCTGAATCTGTTTGTCCTGGTTTTATGTGACCTGTACCGTCGGCCTGACGGTAATAGTTCAAACAGTTGGTTGCTGGGGTGAGAGTGGTCCTTGATGATATTGCCAGCTCTGCTGAGGTACCGAGAGTTTGCAGTGACCTCCAGGCTGCGCAGAGAGCAGCCAGTGATCTTCTGGGCTGTGTTGATGACCCTCTGCAGTACTTTCCTGTCCGCAGCTGAGCACCCTGCATACCATGTTGTTATGCCGTACGTTAGGATGCTCTCTATGGTGGCTCTGTAAAATGTCACCAGCAGCCTCTCTTTACATTATTCTCAGAATGATCACCAATATTTTTTTTTCTTAACATGGCCTTAAGACTCCATCAAACAGAGAGGACAAAAATTAGAACCAATAAAAACTGTGAAAAATCACAGCTTCATTTTTCGTTGGATTGGAGTTTCTTTGATAAACGACTAAAAGATTGATCAGCTTTTAAAATAGTTGGCTGTATATCTTTTCGATGCATGCGTTTTAAAATTCAGTGACACTTATCTAAGCCACTGGATGACTTATGAAGCTACAAACTCATTTACAATTTTTCTGTCAGGCAGCATGAACTCTTGAAAACTGAATCTTCCAGCTTTTCCTGCTTCCATCCATCCATTCGCTTCCGCTTATCCTTTTCAGGGTAGCGGGGGGCGCTGGAGCCTATCCCAGCTGTCATAGGGCGAGAGGCGGGGGTACACCCTGGACAGGTCGCCAGGCTGTCGCAGGGCCAGCTTTTCCTGCTTGAACATGTCAAAATGTCTGTAAAAATCTCAAACTACCAATCAGATACTGAGAAAACAGTTTGCTGTTTGTTCTTATTTTTCCATTCACACAAACAAAAAAAAAAGAACAATCAAAGAATAACCGTGTGATCATGTTTTGTCTACGCAGACGAATAACCAGACCTTAACATTTCATGTCTAACTACTAGAAACTTTTGTGCCAGAGCTTGGTTTGTAATGAGCCTGCCTCTAACCCACAGAGAATTACCAGCCTGCAGCTACTGGGGAGGAGCTGAAAGAGTCTACTGTATAACATCAATCAATGATGTGAATTCTCAGACAAGTAAATCTTAAAGCTGACTATACAAACGGAAAAATGTCCTACTGTAGAGTTATTATAGCATACTGCAATCTGAAACTTGTAAATGTATTGGTGCTTTATAACTTAAGTTACTAATGACGACGATCCAGTTTTAATGAAAATTCTTTTATTAGTTAAGTCTATTGTCTTTCTACACCATACAAACACCCATTATAATTTTCACTGAAAATAAAATCCTCATGTACAAAAATCTACCCCCCACCCAAACTCTCATAGTACCAACAAGGGCCACTGGAATTACATTTAAAACGAAAGTCTGCAATCTGTACACAAAATCCCAAATAAAAACAAGTACAACACTAATGAAAACTGCATTCTGTAAGCAAAACCACTGATCCTTGAGTTTTTGACTCTTAAAATAATAAAGCCACCACAAAAAAAAAAAGAAAAAAAAAGTGGGATTTATTAAATTAATTTTTCTGTACAGCTGTTTAACTGACGCTGTGCTTAATTATACACAATTGTTCTTGATAGAGAGCTGCCAAAGTTACATTAAGAGTATTAAGCACAAATAGGTAAAAAAACAAAACAAAGGTATTATATTCTGATGAAACAAAAGCACATGCAACCATCAGAAGTTATACAGCAGCAGCTGTGGGGTTCAGAAAACATGAGCAATAAGCACAGGAAATATGATCTCAAATTCTGCCACTGACCAGCAAAAGGTATCACAAAAGGATTAAGTGGTGACGTATCAAAAGCATCCTAGAGTTGAACAGAAATTCAAATCCCTGTTCAGAGTTTATTATAGTGGAGAGATTCATTTAACTGATGCAGATGCTGGCTCACACAGCGTTTTGCTAGAAGAAACAAAGGTGGTGCATGTCCACACCTGAAATTGAGCCACAGGGTGTTAACAGATACGCGTCCGGGCTTTCTTGACTAGTGAGGAAGAGGACAAACAGCATCGCTGTCCACAGAAGTTCTGTTCGAGAATGTTCTGGATTCAGAGAACACCTGTAAATGTGGGAAAATCAAGTAACAGTGACTTGAAATGTCCAGACAGGAAAAAGCAAACCTTGCTCCGGGAAAACTCTTTCAAAAGAGAGTTTACAGGAGCTCCAGTGTGCCAAATCCTCCGAGCTGATTCTACTGATGAAACAAGCCGTGGCTTCTGTTGACTCCCGAGAACTTACACTCAGCCTTTAGCGCTGGCTGTCAGTAGAAGGAGAACGAGAGCGGGAGCGTGAACGCGAGCGGGATCGGGAGGCGGAGGCTCTCTGGGCAGGCGCGGGGGAGGGCGGGGTCGCTGATTTGCTCATCTTGGAGGAGCGCTTGGCGGGCTCCTTAGATTTGGAGGTTGGGGAGGATGCGCCGCCGGCAGGCGAGCCGCTGCGGGAGCGGGAACGGTTGTGGGCTTTGGCAGGGCTGCGGGAGCGTCTTGGGGAGCGTGATGCAGAGCGGCCACGGGAACGGGACCGCGAACGAGAGGAGCTCTCAGACCGTGAGCGACTTCTCGACCTGAAAGAGGGGAAAAAAATAAATAAATTTTTTATTTTTTTTTTTTATATATATATATATATATATATATATATATATATATATATATATATATATATATATATATATATATATATATATATATATATATATATATATATAACACCAGCTTCATATCAATATTCATAAAAAATTTGATTATTAGCTTTTATTTAAATGAGCATTTTCAGTTTCATGAAAAAAGAAAACTAATCTGTTAATAACAGATAATAGTTAATAATAGTAAGAGTCTATGCGGTGCGCTCAAAGTGAAACCCAAACTAATTAAATCCGTCTCAAGGGAACCATTTTTACAGATGTTACTGAGAATTGCCTTCATAACACAGTAATCAGAAACTAGTACAGTATTACATTCCACCAGCCTGTACATGGCACAATTTGAAAGCGAGGGTTTAACATTTAGTTCAGGTGCACTGAATGGTTAACCTAATGTCTCCTTAATTACTATCAAAACTCAAACATGTTTGACTTTCAACATAAGCTGTTTTTCTTCATAAAAGCATATGCAGTTCCTTGAAAGCAGCACTGATTTGTTACAACTGGGTGAATTCAGTTTGAAGCACACTTTATGGGGCGATCGTGGCTCAAGAGTTAGGAGTTCGCCTTGTAATCGGAAGGTTGCCGGTTCGAGCCCCGGCTTGGACAGTCTCGGTCGTTGTGTCCTTGGGCAAGACACTTCACCTGTTGCCTACTGGTGGTGGTCAGAGTGTCCGGCAGCCTCGCCTCTGTCAGTGCGCCCCAGGGTGGCTGTGGCTACAATGTAGCTTGCCATCACCAGTGTGTGAATGTGTGTGTGAATGGGTGGATGACTGGATATGTAAAGCGCTTTGGGGTCCTTAGGGACTAGTAAGGCGCTATATAAAATACAGGCCATTTACTTTAAAAAGAAAAGAAATAAAAGAAAAACAGGGAAAAAGTGAGTTCATCAGCCAAAAAAAAAGACATCTTTCATAAATTCTGGCGTTATTTGAAGTGAACGGCTTTCCACAAACACACCTCTTCTTGGCAGCTTCGATGAGCTTGATTTTTCTGCCATTAATTTCCTTTCCAGAGAGTTTGTCAAGTGCATTTTTCAGGTCACTGTGAGAAGCAAACTCAACCACCCTGAAAACAAATAAGACACACTGTTAAGTCAAAAACTCACTTTCCTTTTTTTATTATAAACAGACACTGGGCACCGGTTAATAGTCTCACCCTTCGTTGAGCTTGGGACGATGTGCGTCTGCGAAAGTCACCTCTCCAGCTTGCCTCATGAAATCTTTCAGGTCCTACACATGCAAACTTTGGTCAAATTACGGAGCGCCTCAGAACACAAGCACAGGCTGAGACACAAACAGGACTGAAGAGAGATGGTTAGATTCTCTGAGAGGACTACACAGACTACTGCAGATAAGGAGAATGAGTCCAAGAACCTCACAGTCTGTTCAGCTTGCAAGTGTTTCAACAATATAGAAAATTACAAAAATAGAAGAGGGGGGGGGGGGGGGAGAGAGAAGAAGGTTTCATAATTGCTAATTAAGGTATAAGCCAATTGTGATTGGCGGATTACTTGCAGCAGCTTTGAGGTCCTTGGACACACCGCTCGTTAAAACTACAGAGAGATGAACACCATCTGCAAGAACTGCAGAGGCGCAGCCTGGGCAGCATTTGGCACTCAGAGCCCCATTTTCCTTGGGAAGGAGGACACAGGGCTCCGCGCCGGGATCATCCCTGCCTCGGCACCCCACCTCAGTAAAGAGAGTGAACAGGGTGGAAGAGAGGAAACTACTACCTGAGAGCGAAACCCTTTGGGGTGGGCCGCAGGCTCTCCGAGCCCACCATAACCGGGAAAACAGCAGATTATATCCACGGGCACCTGGCAGGAATTCACACTCTCTCGCTCACGACGTGCGGGAACACCAGAGGGGGGAAGGGAGGGGGGGATATCGATCGAAGCCCCTCAAATTAACGAACCATCGATCAATACGCCACCACCATCGACTCTCGCTCTCTCCTCTGCTTTCTCTCTGCCAACCCTCTGTTTCCTCTCTCTCGCCCTCAACCACACATCAGGCGTTGCGAGCGAGCGAAGGGGGCCGCCAGCGCCTCTAGTGTGGAGCGAGCGCTCACATGACCAGCAGGCATCAACTAGGAGTAGGACAGACTGGCTGACACCACAGGCTCAACCCAGACAGAAGGACCCAGAAGGGGTTAACTCCACCATAAGCGAGCTCTTCCATATGACTGGCAAATAAAGGGGTGAAGAATTGGTTAAAATGTGAAAACAGGAACAAATTAAGTGTTTTGTTGCTGCTTCTGCTGCTCTTTGCATCACTAATGAACTGCATGATATGCAGATTAATCAGAGCAATTATTCTGAAAAAGAATAACTTGGGCTGACTGATGTATAACAAGGTAAAACTGTTCGAACTGTTTTGATTTCAGTAACATAGTCTGTTTTTAGCAGCAATTCTAAAACTTTAATGTGTATTTTTGGAGATAGACTGTTGGAGGTGATAACATTTGTGTTCTGTTGCAGCTTTCAAAGGCTTGTCATGTTTGTTTTTTTGCTTTTGTTCTGGTTTTTAAAAGACGCTTGAGCCAATACTAACCTGCCAGCTGACTCGAGAGGACAAGTTCTCCACAATCAGGCGGTTCTCGGTGCGCATTGGAGGAGGGTTACGACTGGAAATGGAAAGATATAAAAGAAGCAATTGAGCAATAACAGCGTAGGGCTGATACAGACTTTACCCAGAGTCTAAGAGCTCTCATCAGCAAACTGTCATTACAAGGCTAACTCATGTTAAAGAGCTTTCCAGATCAGCGAAGACAAGACTTGTGCTGCATGTTAATCGTGGCTATGAACATTTCCAGCCTGCAGGCCATTAAACTGCCACAATAATCTGACGACTGACCTTTCACCAAATAACAGAAGCTGTTTACAGAGCGTGCTTGCTGAGGTTTTGTGTGCATCCATTCTTCTTTTTTTGAATGGAATTAAAGGGAACTTGCATTTCATCTTAAAAAGGGGAGCTGTTACCTCCGGCTGTTCTGGGAGCCGCGGCCGTAGCGATCAGAGAAACGCCCCCCTCCGCCGCCGCCACCGCGTCCGCGGCCACCGCGCAGACGCACGCGAGCATGCTCAATGGTCACCCTGATGTATCAAGCATTAAAAATATATTTTATTATGGCAACAAATGTGAATAAAGGGACTCGTTTCCTAAAGGAAATTCATTACCTTTCATTGCACAGCTCTTTGCCATCAAGCTCGTAAACAGCATCTTCTGCATCTCTGGGGTCGTCAAACTCCTGCAGACCAAGCACACAACACCTTTTACATCCACAGTTCTTAATGTTTATCCTTTTCATCACCAATAATGTGTCCTGTTTTTAAATACTTTACTGAAACATTTAATGACTAATCAAATAGCTTTTAATACCAAAAGAATGGTAACGAATAACATTTAAAAGATACATCACTCTTTTAGAAAAGTGTAAAAATTCATCACACGTATGACTCAAAATCGGTCTCTGGTCTGAGCGGTAAAGTGATTCAATTCAACCCTTCCAAGTGTTGCAATGTGGACTTTTCTGTCCTTCTAGAGAGGGAAATATTAATGTTGCATAAGTGGACACAAATCAGAGCAAATGAGACCAAATTGTGTTCAAGGACATGAAAACAGGGGAAACTATTAGCTTAGAAGTAATGGCTAATGCCAGGATTTTTCAGTAGGTATTACTTTGTCGAATCAAATCTATGGATTTTCCTTCCATATATGCAGATTTCTTTAACGAAAGTGTTTATTATTTCAATAAAAAGAGATCCCACTGATAGATGTAGATTTTGTGATAGATATGTGCCATGTTCGGTTTATTCTAATGTGGATTTTAACTTGTAATGAAATAATCGACAAAATTTTAGAAATCTGCTTAAAACCCCTGAAAATTCATCTTACATCCAAGCACGTGTTGTCAAATCTTAGTTAAAATTTGATTAAAATTTATAACACTACTTCAAGAATGACACCTCCTGGTGGTTCTAGCGTTAAATGTCCATCCTTACATGACTAGAGTGTGCCCGTCTTTGGATGGCTGCTTGCAACAGGATGATGCTGCATGTCAAAAAGCTCAAACCATCTAAAACAGCTCTTAACCTGACAATGAGACCATGACTGTACTCCTCAATCCAGCAGACATCAATCCAATACAGGACCTTTGGGATGTTTTCATCATGATCACCCAGCAAATCTGCAGCAACTGTGTGATGCTGTCAATGTCGATATGGAGCAAAATCTCGGAGAAATCATTTAGCCCAGGCCATTTAATAAGTAGAATAAACTATTAAAATCATAACGTCATTACAAGGTTGGTGATTTTTCATTGGGGGAAGGCCAAATCCTCTTTAGGGGATGCCATAACATTATCGATGCAGGAAAAAACAAAATCTTTCCAGATCCAAGTCTCGACACTCGGCAGCCATCTTGTAACGCTCCCAGGTCCTTATTTGGGTAGGTATTTAGAAGCATTATGCAAAATACCTTTATTTCAACGGTCACCTTGAAATATATACAAAACCGCTTAAAGTCGAGCTTTGTTCCACCTCTAAATTTAGGATTTTTTATTATGAAATTTCCGATTTAAAAAAAAATACATATATTTTGAATTGCTTTCTTTATGACTCTGGTATGCAGAAAACGCTCCAAGTATATGAACGAGTCTCGACTTGGCCCTGATTTACTGGTGGGTATGTCGCTAAACAAGAAGTAGGCCGTAAAAACGAAACCATGAGGATTCCCTGCGGCAGCCTGCTTCAAAACACCACGTCAGGTCTGTAAAATAAAGTATGGAGTCTAAATTTAACAGCAGACCCGTGCATGGCGCCCAGAGTACATTTAAATA
The DNA here is from genome assembly GCF_041146795.1 of Maylandia zebra. NCBI lineage: Eukaryota > Metazoa > Chordata > Actinopteri > Cichliformes > Cichlidae > Maylandia > Maylandia zebra. The sequence goes on from NC_135181.1 coordinate 17,323,360, forward strand.
CCTTTCAGCCATCCTGACCTACTTTCGCTCGGTGACTCACCACAAAGCCGAATCCTCTCTTCAGGTCGATATCTCGGATGCGGCCGTATCCTTTGAAAAACCTCTCCACATCCTTCTCTCTGGCCGAGGGGCTCAGCCGGCCGATGAAAATACGACATCCGCTCATGATTTGGTCACGTTTAATTAGCTACAAGCAGAACACTTGCGTTAGTTTTTAAGGATTTAGCTAACACAGCTTCAGAGGAATACAAATGACCTACTTATGTGCCTCAGCCTGTGGCCCGCTTTCGCAACGATAGCCTGTCAACCGTCGGTCCAAAGATAACTAAATACCCAGATAATATCAAGTAATGACACCCGTCTGTAATGTTGATATAATAAATTCCAGTCGATGTACACGTACCTTTAAGAGGACTGCAGCAGCAGTTGATTTTACTGACTGGCGACAGTGAGCCTCAACTCCAGAATAAAACAAAATGGAACCTCAGCTGTCTCCGGGAGTTTGGGAGGAGGGAGTGGGGTACATCCCGCGTGACCAGTGACGCAGCCTGACACTGCAGAACTCGAAAAAAGCCGAAGTGCTGGGAGAACGTCTACGGAGATGACGTCACAAATCCGACTCATGTAGTTTTGGAGTCTGACCACTAGGTGTCACTCGGCAACTATATAGAAAACATTTAAAACCAATTTTCTCACTTTGAGCATTATGTCTACGGTTTAATTGGGCTGTTGGCGCAAGTTGCAATAATTTTTACAGAAATCAAGCAGAAAACAAAACAAAAACAAACAAACAGGTAATAAGAAAGCAATACCACACCTTTAAAGAAGGATAGGCTTCTCAGGTTTCAATCAAATACAGCAGACAACACACATAGATCAAAACAAACCACGATAACCTTTAACCATGAGTACACATATTTCCATCTCCTATCAGTTAAACGTTTAAATTTTATTTCTACTGATTTGGAGGAGATGCAATACCACCCAAAACTGAGCTGCTAGGTAATGCAAAAATATATATGATCAATATGGATAGATCAGAATTATTTAATACTGAATGATTCCTTTAGCTTTAATTATAATTCAGCTGAAAAGCTAAAAGAAGCAGTTCTGCCATAGCCTGTGAATTCAATTTGGACATTAAATGGAGAGGCAAAAGTGAAGTAAAACGATGCTTAAAGCTAAACAAGATTTCCATTAGGGCTGGGCGATATGGCCTAAAATCCATATCGTGGTATAATTTGAAGCACGTGCGGTAACGATATATATCGCAATATATTCTTTTGTATTTTCCACACCATTTAATTCAATTCAATTTTATTTATATAGCGCCAAATCACAACAAAAGTCGCCTCAAGGTGCTTCATGCCTTGAGGCGTGAAGTGTGCTTTATTTACACTATAAAGAACACTTAAAATCCTTTAATTTTCTCAAAAATCCAGTGTTCCTTATGTATGAATTCTGGTTGTGCTTACTGACCTCGAACCGATTTGAGCGTGCAGAAATCTGTTAAAAAATGTTTTAGTACAACTTTGGTAAGCTGCACTGCTTGATGGATTGTCAGAGCATCACGGCTGCCATAGTCAGTGTTGCCAACTTAGCGACTTTGTCGCTATATTCAGACCCCTTAACCACTTTTTTTCTTTTACTCTCAACAAGCAGCGGGTGCTGTAACACAGTCAGTTCTTCTTTTACTCTTATGCTGTTTTGTGGATCACAAGGTTTAAAACTACTTATAAACACACACACACACACACACACACCAGAGTGCCAATTTCGGGTCACTTTTGCCGGTCCAAGCCCGGTAAAGGATCAGGGTTGGAATTGTGGCATTAAAAAAAACAATATTTGCTAAAAGAAATTTAATTTGTAGTTCTAAATAAATTCTAAATGCATTTAGGACGTTTTTTACTCACTTTATGTCTCCTCCACGATGTTATTTCTCTCTCCAACAACATAGGTTACAATTAGATTAGCATGACCAATTATGCAAATTAGGCGATGACGTCATTTAGCGACTTCTAGCGACTTTTAGGACAACCAATAGCGATTTTCCTTACTGAGGAGTTGGCAACACTGGCCGTAGTGAGGAGCTTTGCGGAGTAATCTGGGTCCAAAAGTCAAACGAACACAGAGTTAAAACGGTCTAAATTCTTTAATCTTTAATAAAATCATCAGCGTTGCTGCTTTACCAGGTGTAACAATTGAGTTTAACATCCAGGCATCCATGAAAACAGAATTTATTAAATTTAACGGAGTTACAAGTTAACAGGAAGTTAGCTCGCTAGTTTCCACCTAAACATGACATACCATGTTCTGACTGAGAGATTTCTGAAACAATTCAAACATACAGCTCTGCTACCACTTCCAACATAAAGACAGAAAACTAAACAGCAGTGGCGTTGCAGGGTTACTGAAGTTGGACTACCTGGTATATAATGTTGTGCTACGTGATTGCTAGCGACACAGCTATGTTAGCATAACATTAGCACAGTGACGCTGGAGGATGAACGCCAACTTCTTTCCACTGATAAAAGTTAACGTGAGGGATTCTGGTGGTTAGGGACAAATGCAATCGCATAGCAGGATGCTATACACAGAGCAAACTTCAGCCAGGAGAACAGCTGAGATTATTCATCCACAATACGAGGTTAGTCATTAATATACTGCAACAACATTGGAATAGCGCAGCTGCCAGAGAATTCAATATTAATGAATCAATGTCAAAGTGGAGGAAGCGCAGTTTTTGGCTTTCCCCATATTTCAAAAGTGCTTCACCTCTTTGCTGTGACTGTCGCCCATCATAATTTGCAGATGATAATGGTTGTAGCCGCTGCAATGCTTTCGACCAGAACAGGCGCCGCTTGATGACGTCATCAACATACGCTATCGTGATAGAGCGGTATAGTCAAAATCTCTATCGTTGGCCAAATTTATATCATTTCTATTGTATATCGTTTATATCGCCCACCCCAAATTTCCATCTTGATTATCTTGTTTTAATAATTGCAGGAAGCTAAACTTGTATTTAAATAAAAATCTGATTCACTGCACAGCCCTGTTAGGCTTAAAAATATGGTTCTAGGAAGTCTGCTTGTGCATTCATTCAGACTGGAGCTGGCCATCCATGTGCAAAACGAGAATCAGGTCTTCCATTTTCCAGTCCAAAGGAAAATGAATCATGTTCCGAGTAACACAAGCGGATACACATTGCACTGGAAATGTCTTGACATGAGAATGTGATCAATATTTTCCTGGAAGTGCATAAATTCGGCAACACAGAGTAGGTCCAGCACGATGTGGCAATGAATAAGAGACAGGTCACTTTACACATTCAAAAGAAAGCTTTAATTAGAAAGTTATATACACACTGTAAAATTAAATTAAACTTTATACAAATATTAAATTACTATCTTCACACCCACTGCCATGTACAGAGGAAAAACCAAAGCTGAAAGCATTGAAACAAACAAAAATCCAGATGTTTTTCTAACTGGGAAGCAACACTGTACAACAGTGCTTCTGAATGCAAATGAATTAAATTTTTTCCCCTTTACCATAATTTTTTTTAATGCCCTGTAACAAAAGAGAAAGCCAAGGGCAAATAAAACATAGGTGCTTAAAGGATCACCATCATCATCATCATCATCATCATCATCACAGTAGCTGGAAAAGCTAGGGGAGGACAGAGAAGGATGGACATTCATTTAGTCGTGTCCACAACAAAAGTAAACTCATTGATACATATACAGACAGTTTTATGCATAGAATAGAAAAGAATAGAGTAAGGCCATTGGGAAAACAGAACATGTTGCAGTATTGTGGCGCAACCAATGCAGAGGCTTAAGATTATACATCAAAAAAAGAAAAAACATTTACAAGTCTAAGGCAACATCTGTTTGCATTAATAATGTAGCCATTGACGTGACAAACGAATGTCAAAATAAAACTGAGAATAGAAATTCAGACAGGTTGCTGTGTTATTGTATTTTTTTCCCAGGCAGTTAAGGTTATAAAGTAGCTCTGAGGATCCATCCCAGTCATGCTGTTGTCAGGGTGACCAGCTCAACCCCCTAAGCTTTTCAAGTGGCAACGAAAACAGAGGATGACTTCTAACAGAATAACAAGATTCTCTCTTAAGCTTGCACTTGGCATTCGAGGGGTGAGTGAGTACATGTGACAGGGTGCTGTATATATTTATATTTATAACAAAACTCTTATTTAATTCACTGCAACCAGTTGCAGTTTGTGTCAATAATGCACAAAAGTGGAGAGTCCTTAGTTCAGTGTGAAGATGAGCATGAGCCAGTTCCTCTGAGGAGGCCCGTGTTTTACAGCCATTCAGCAGAACATAATAACTATTCTAGCTTGAGAGCGAATGAATAATACACACATTGTGTTGTGGACTCGACGCCCGAAGTGAAGCTGGTTTGTTCATGTGACTTATTCAATGCTGGGAGGGATGTTTTCCTATGGTGACTGACAGGGACATTGTGAAGCCAGCCTCGGATCAGAAGGGAGGCAAATCAGGAAATGGCTGTATCAAGGCCTAACCAATAAGAGGACATGTTCTCTGTGGCCTCGCTGGCACATAAACATACACGCACAGACACGCACTCAAAATCAAGCAACTTAAAGCAAACCGAGCCACACGCCACGCAATAAATACGATGGGAAGAAATTAAATTTGGCTCATGTGCCCAATCACCTTGTTTAACAACAACAACAACAATAACAGCTCACTCTTAAGCTCAGATAAAATGTTGCATTTTGTTTTTCTTTCCCTGTACAGCTAAGATGTGTAGCGAAGTTGTGGATCCAAAACACCAATTAATCCCACTCATTTGAGAGAAGGAGCAGCTTCCAGATGCCGGGTGCAGCGAGCAAAAGAACAAAAAAAAAAAAGAAGAAACAGATCTTTTTATAGTTGTGATTCGGTGAAGTGGTTGTCACTCCTACTTATCCACACGTTAGACGCCAACTGGATGCACAGATAAGCAGACAGTCAGAGAGGAGGCTTCATGCTTCATTCAGAATAGGCCGCCGTGCCGTGACAGCAAACAACTGAAAACCACATGCAGCATTCACAAGGAACTCAGGCATCACTCACAACTTTTCAAGTATGGCGGGAAGACTGAGTGCCGACAGCATCAGGAGCGAAAATCACACTTTTTTTTCCTTTTCTTCTTGTTCTTTTTTTTTTGTATCCACAGTTGTGTCAGATGCAGCTGGCGTGTCTCGATTGTTGTAGCCTTCTCTGAAGAAGCCTCTTTTAGCAATGTTAATATAGAGAAATACATCTGGGTAGAGGCAAGTGTATGGTAATACATAGCCTATAGTACACAACCTTGACTCAGGTATGTTTTTTACTCATATACACAGGATCTACAGGATTTAACTTAAACTGGCACCACTCTGCTTGTCTGGCTCATCTTTAGTCTGATCCAGCAGGTGGGTCCTGTGGTGCTCCGTAATTGCCTTACAGTGCAATATGGGTATTGGTTGTCAGCTTTGCTCTGCATGTCTAGCAATGGCAGAAGAGGCTGTGATAGGGAAAGGGCACAGTTCTAGTCTTTTCTCTGCTGGCTGCAGTGGGGCAGGATCAGGGAAGAAGGTTGACAGCCACAGTCAGTTCTGGCCAGCAGCGTGAGAAAGGGAAAGAGGGGCTCTGCTGCTGATGCTGATAGCAGGCCAGCAGGCTTCATGCTTCCTTCAACAGGGGAATATCTGCAGGAGAGGAGAAGAGTCATATGACAAATGACCAATACCTTTAGGGTCATTCTTAGTGCAGTCCTCAACCCATCACACTTAAAATACATTACATCAAAGTTTATATTGAGTTTTATTCATTTGTCATTTTTGATCTTGTCTACTCTTGCCCTTGATATGCACTTTACATGTTCTATGGAAAATAAAATCCATGTACATATTACACAGGTGTCACACTGGCTACTTTTTAATGCTATCCTCTATAAAAACAAAAAAACAAACAAAAAAGGGAAAAAAATCTGTTATTTAAATTTACAAACTTAATCCAATGCAGAGTGGTTGAGTTTTTAATCTAAAGTGCTCCTCTGTCTTTATTCAGAATCTTAGCTGTAACTCAGTCTATGGAATATATATGAACACAGTTAGACCAATGCAGCTACAACTTAAAAATCAGAGAAAAATGAGCAGACTGCATTGTCTTACCATCACAAAAGTCATCTGTTGAGGTGACAGAAAGCAGGCTGTGCTGGTCGCTGCTGTCAGAGTCTCTACGGAGAGGTAGGGGACCTGCGCATGCACCCCCAGGGTGCTCTGTAATCCATGATGATGAAGAGGAGGAAGAGGGAGCCTGGTGAACCAACACCGTCTCTGCATGACGGCGGGAGGAGAAGGATGAAGAGGAGGTGGATGGGAGACAGAAGTCTAAGTCTCTGTGGTGGCGGGTTCTCCTGGAGCTTTGACCTCCTGTGGCTCCCTGAGGAAGCCCCTCAGAGAGCACAATAGGAACTCTAGACTCTGGAGGGACTGGAGGCGGCGGTGAAGAAGGAGGAGGAAGAGAACCGGAAGGGCCACATGGTCCACTGCTTCCATATACTGCCTCTTCATAGGAGGGCAGGGTCACCTGTACACCCTCCACCATGATGGAGCTGGCTTGGCCCGACACACCCTGCTCCCTCCTGATAAACAGACATGAAGAAAGAATGAAAAGTGTGAACCAGGTGAATCACCAAACCAAGTCCATGTTCAAGCTGAAACCACAGCTGGTTAGTTACGCAGATGGCAGTAACTCATAACATAGGTTATGTTTCATTACTAAGGAATTCAAGAAATGCTAACCTGCGCAACTAGTCAAACATAAACTTTTTATGATTCGAGCCAACCAAAACGTCTGAATGATGGGTGTGTCACAGAACGATTGTGTTCATTTATGGCACAAAGGTTAAGCTTCCGAAAGTTTCCATGTAAGACTGATATGATATATATATTTTCAACAAACAAAACACAAACAGAGCCACACAGAGGCTGAAAAGTCTTTACCGGGCTGTAAAATGTGACTAAATCTAAAGCCTGATGTCATTTCAAGTAATCACACTTTACTGGCCAATTTTATTGATGTTTTCGGAGGAGCAACTTCCCTGAAACCAGCTTTACAATGGAGTCCATTAAGAAGAGATGAGCAACTATGTTTTGCAACAAGGATATGAACACAATTTATTCAATTGTCTTAGAAAATACCCTCTAAAATGTTACATAAGGTCCTGAAATTTATGAAACCACAACTAAAAATGCCTTCAGTCGATTGAGAAACTACACGACTGCGTAGAAGCGGCGTTTTTGTTATCAGCAACATATCCAACTAATTTTTTATCGTGAAGTATTTGCTGGTGTGAGACTGCAGCAAAGTTTATGTGTCTTACCTGTTGTGATGAATAGACTTGAGCTTTGGTTGTACAAGAACAAACAGCACCACTAAAAGCAGGACGAATGCCACAGAGCCGGCTGTGATTATCACAATAGACAGAGCAGGTGTACCCAGTGGAGAACTCGGTTCCTTCTCTGAGAGGACAAAACAAGACGTAGAGGAAGTGAGAATGTGATCTGCTGATTTTAACATATCTGCAACTGGTTATGCATGCTCATGAAGAGAGCTATAACAGCTAACAGAGATTAGCTGAGATGGCAGACCTTCTGTGAGTCGGCAGCTAATCTGCATGGGACGGTCCCACTCGCCATTCCGACAGGTGAGGAACTTGTACTCTCCCTTCAGAGCGTAACCCTCGGCGCAGAAGTACTCGATGACGGTGCCTTCAATCAGAGGGCTGCAGTGAGTCGGATGACAACGGTAGCCCCCGTTTTCTGGTTGGGTAGGGAGTGAACATACTGGAGAGAGAGACAGGCAATAGAGATTTTATGTTTGTTGTTGAAAATGTGTTCACTGTTATTTACTACATGTGTACTTATTTAATTCCTTTGGCTTGAGTTCTCAGAATTAAGCTAAATTTTCTAAAGAGGTCTGACACTTCAGATCTGGTACAGCCATGTCTCTTATGAGCACGTGATCAATGTTAGAAGTAATAAAAGTCGCCTTATAGGGAAGACATTAAGAGTAAATAAACTATAAAATACAAATATGTATGACAGCAATACAAATATCCATACACATCCTCCCAGCCCTGCCTACATAAGTGCATACGCAATATTAAAAAATAATTTGCGCGTTTTATCAGCATAAAGAAAAGTGCCTTTCTTATGTGCAAAATCAGCTAAAAATGTGGATTTTGACCACAAAATTGACAGTACGCTACTTGAAGTCGCATTAAAAACACTAAATTGCATTGCTTGTCTGCTTTATCACAGGTATATTTGCATGTTTGAAGCTTATTTACCATTGTTTTTGATGCAGCGTAGCAGTTGTTGGGACCAGGTTCCAGAAGTGGTACACACGATGGATCTGGATCCAGACTCGGCAATGTATCCAGACTCGCAGCCATACACTAACACAGTGCCAGGTGGGAAAGAGCCCCGGTTGGATTCAGTCTGGTTCAGCAGGTATCCGTGCTGCACACCAGGTGGGTGCTGACAACCTGAAGATACAAAAACAAGTCAAAGAAATAATTATTAGTGGGCTGCTTAAGTTGTCAGTGGAGAACCTCTTCTGAGCAAGACGTAAACAGGATCTGAGAACTCTTCCCCTCACTTACTTAGGGAACTGCCAGCTGCAGGCCAGCATCCAATTTGGGATCTTGATCCATATAAAGCGATTATAAATTATGTAACTAAATGAAGCTGAAACTCCTTCTGGAAATGATGTACATCTTAAGGATCAATTCATGTAGAATTTTCCAATTTATAGGGCTTACAAGGAAACAGGAAGTGTTTGACTGAGAAGTTGCTGGGTTATCTGAAGAATAATTTACCATTATTGTGCCAAATTTATGAATTAAACAGTTTGTGTTCTGTCCGACTCCATCAAAGTTTAACAGGGACCCATTTTCCGTTGACTAAAATTTTAGTGGTAGATTAATGCTGCTGGAATATAGTGCTGTCCTTTCATTACTCTGACATAAACTGCATCTTGGTCTCCCCTGCAGGCGACTGCCACAGGGTCAAACAACTTTTCAGAGGGAGCCTCTGTCAAATTGACAGGTTGAGCTTATAATTAAAGCTCTGTGGTATTGTTACTTGAAACTAGGCTGCTTTTACAACAGCAAGAGAGAAGCACTGTATCAACATGACAAGTTAGGTGGAGACAGCCGTGCTGTGCATCTTAGAGAATACCTCAAGAGCCTACAGTGGATTAAAATGTCACAAGGAGCTTCATACAGATCTAATTTCTCTTGATTATTTGCTGTTCATTAAACCGTTTTCAGCCCACGCTAACATTGGTTCTATCTGTCTGGCAGAGAGACAGAGTCTTTAGCGAGGCTCATTTGCTCCGTGCTAATGACAGACTTGAAGCTCTAAGCCAGCCAATAAACACAAGATGAGTCAGAAGACCTAAAGTTAATCGAGCTTTGATCCACCTTCCTGTGCTCCATATATCACACATACATACTGCAGTGACACGGCAACTGCTCTTTGCGTCTTGTGCGTGTTAGAGTGAATTTGTGCTGCACTCCCACTGCCATGTTAATACATGCAGGCAACAAGAGCTGGTACTGGCGAGAGCAGAGCCTGTAAATCCAGCCGATCTGACATCAACATTGCAACACCTGTGTAAATTGAGACAGCAGGAGACTGACTTTGCTTTCGGTATAACTGAAAAAAGATATGCGGATCATACACATACATTTTTATTACCACCCATGTGACCCATTTGGAGGGAGGTCGGGTATTTTTCCAATAAACACTTAAACCCCTTTGGGCAATAATGTATAAATTAATTTTGTCATAATAAGTGAAGGATTTTTTTTTGTCTTTTAATCCGTACATCATATTTGTCTGATTTATTGATTTGAATTATACACTGTGTTGTGGCTTTTTTTTACTAACAAGTAAAATTAAACACTCAACACAAAAACATTAATAATGCCATCAGCGCTAATGACCATATGGCTCATTATTTAATCCCTGGTCTGAGTACTTATAAAATCATATTAGCCAAGGTCTAATGCAGTGCTTTATCACTTGCTTGACATAAACAAACACACCAACACCACAAACAGGCACTTTGTCTTGCCTCTTGTGTGTGTGTGTGTGTATAGAGATTGAAAGAGAGACTATTTCCACAGCAGTGCCTCGAACATCCTGTAATCTCCGTAGAGAAATGCCGCTCTAAGCTGGCAGCACAAGATTAAATGCAAACACTCTAAATGTGCGAGTGCCTACTCATACACAACAAACATGCGCACGCGCACGCGCACACACACACACACACACACACACACACACACACACACACACACACACACACACACACACACACACACACACACAAAGTCAACACCCAGAAACAAGGCACACCCTGAGCTCGTGGGTGTGTGTGTTTGGGTGTTTTGAGCAGAACAAAACATGCAGTTACCATAACATTATTGTATGTATATTCTAAAATTATAAGTACAGTTTTAGATATAAAATTGAAGATAATGAGGTTGACATTAAACCCTCTTTACTTTCAAATCATCTAATTTTATCAGCAGAAGCTAGCAATTATTTTTCATTATGGCTTAAGCTCAAGATAACATTGTTATTATCTTGAATAACTAACTATTTAGAACATAGCACCCTGAAAAATGCTGATTAAAGTTTCCCAAAAGGACAGATGATATCACCAGATTAGCAGCTGCACCCTGTCAAGTCTCCAAAAGTCAAAGATGATGTAAGACAAAGAAACACACAAATGTTTCACATTTGGTTTTACTGAAACCTCTCATTTGGTTTTAATATAATTGCTCCTACATTCATTTTCTTGATTGCTTAGTTTTTTAATCAAATACTAATTATGCTCTAGTTAGCTTCTATAGTACACAGATTTAATACAGAACACACATCTCAAAATGTAATTAGATGATCCATCCTGAATCTCAAGTTCAAAAACATGATTACAGCAGCTACCTAAATTAAAATCTACAATCCAAACAGACACAAACATGTTGGCTTTGATAGGCAGGATCTGTAAAGAGATATTTAAAGAGCTGCCTTAATGTACTGAAAGAGATTACCAGTAATAATCAGACCCTAACAATGAGCTGGAGTTTCCTTACAAGAAATGCCAAGCTTTGTGTGTTAAAGTAGTATCAAGTGTTCACACTCACACACAGTCACGCTTTCTCCTACACATACAAACACTGTCTGCACTTATTTCAGGATGCCATTTGACACCATGACTCGGTCCCTGAACTGCTTGTGGGTGATTAAAGGACCTCTGAGTAAAGGATGGTAGTAACGGAGGTGGTAAGGTGATGAATTAATGACCCTGGGCTGAAAGGCAGCAGGGAACAAAAAAAAGGCCTGAGGGGGCATTTTGGGGCAACAGCCTTTAGCCACTGTTTTGATCTTTTGTGGTGCACTGCAAGGTAGTCAATAGCAGTGCAGAAGACAGATCAGTGGTAATTGCATTCATCCTTTTGTTCTTTTGAATGTTTTCTTATCTGCAGGACTGCTTCAGATACAAATGCATCTGAATATGCATCTGCATATTAATGTAAGTTGAGTTAATGCTATTCTTCAACAAAGACAGATTTAAAAAAAAAGATGCACAATGCCAATACCTTAAACCTATTACAACAAAGGCTTCCTCTGTTCTCTCTCTTTATTCTATAGTAATGAGTTCAGACTGCATACTGTATTTAAATGTGCTGCTTGATAAAAAATAATGAGCCGAAAAACACAGAAGAGACCAGAGAATGAGTTTAATCTGGCTTTATCTCAAATCATGTATAATACTTGTGAGTGAAGAATGAGAGGCTCGCTCTTCTTGTAACTTTAAGCACATACACTTTTGTTTATGTTGTTGGTAAGTCAACAAGGCTCCTGCATGATCATGGTGTTAGCTGACAGGGCAGTAAGAAACTGTTCCAATGACAGGCTTAGATTGTTCAGGTCACACAGTTTACTGAAGTCAGGCCAGTCTGAATGAACCCCGTAGGCAATGAAATGCATGGCAATGTGGGAACTTCTGCTCCATTAAGAAGCCCAGCAAGCTAAGTGCTTTCAGTCAAGGCAGGAAAAACCTGAACTGCATATGAGCTCTGTGAGAGTTCCATTATTGGAGTTTTCATTTGCATCTGCTACACCAAGACTAGCATTCACAAAGAAAATCAGTGACAAGCCTTTGCTTGTCACGACAGAAACAGCCCAGAATATTTTTACAAACTGCAGAGGAACACAGTGTGGTTCCCTGTACTATTGTAAGGATGATTTAAACAGCATCAGATACCTCTATTATCTACCCAGATTGAACAACACAAGTAAGAATTTGTGGAAAAGACTGTAAATGTATCTTTTTTTCAATATGTCAGCTTTGGTCTCAGGAAGGTTCTCGTATAAAGCTTAAGACAAAACTATTAAAACGGTGCTATGAAATTACTTAGCTGTTCAAGTGATAATAAAAGTAATTCTGTGTTGCATTATAGTGCTAACATGGACTCAGGTATGGGTAAAATACACATGCACACACACGCACTTTTTCCCTTACTGGATCCTTTGGGAATAGAGAAACTCAAATGGATGACAGCTTAAAAAGTGAAAATGATGAAAAAGATCTGGAAAATAAAGAAACGTCAAAAGGAAGTGGAGCAGTGAAGAAATTTGACTTAAACCCATACCCTCATGGGACTGTACTTGTCAAAACTAGTTTGAGCCTACCTGAGGGTCAAATATATAATTATATTCAACTGCAAAAAGAGCACAGATGGGGAAAAGAAGTACTTCTGAAAATTACCAAAGAAGATAGAGGTGACGTTTAGAAGCGGTAAAGAAAATAACGAGAAGCAGTAAAATCATAAAATACTGACAAGAATATGCACTCATCATGAGATAAACAGAACAGGAGGAGAAGGGAGGAAGAGCGAGAGAAGGAAGAGCGCAGAAATACGTCATTACCGTGGAACATGATGGCTCTGAGCAATCACAATCCACAATGAGACATGTTGCGGCAGGTAAGTGTCAACTAACAGTCATAAGTGTGAGGGAGAGGCTCTGCACTACAGCAATGGGGAGATGAGTCTTCAGTTCATACCACACCATGGATCGGACAAGCAAAAACGGATAGAGGCTGTTAAAGGAAAGAATAAACACTCGTTTGGTGCCCAGAGATGGTGCAGTGGTAAAGATAATGTATAACCTTGCTGTTTCCCCCTTTTCCATCAGCCTCTCAGCCTAAATTGAATACTAGCTTTGAAAGCACACACTAGGAAAAATGATTAAAGCACTAAGCAATGCCAGAGTGGATTTCAGCACACCACGTTTTGTGCTTATGAAGAAGGGAATGAGTCACAGTTAAACACAAGCTGTTCTCTCGCTGGTCTGATGTTAAGAGTTTGCTCAAGAGAGCAGGTTTTTGAGAAATGTCAAAAAACAACAATGACTAAAGGAGAGTCACAAGTGCCTTGTAAAAGCCAGTGGAAGGAACAAGTGTAAAAAGCACACTTATAGAATTTCAAAAAAAAATAATACATTTGTACAAATACATTTGTGTTTAAGGATGTGGCCAACAGATTATCCCCTACTTGCCTTCATTATCCACTGAAGACCCCAGCAGTATTATGCTCCAACATTTACCATATTGAGTTAAATAAAACAAACATGTGAAAAGGTTAAAATATTAGAATAAATCTAAGAACGCAGTTGTAAGCTGACGAAAGAGCTTAGTTGCTAAAAGGTTGGGGAAACATTTGGGAGGACTGGGCCCACACAGGGCACCCATGAGGCTGAATGCTAATCCCAACATTCAGCGCCTTAAGGCTATGCTCTAGGAGACTAAGACCACGGGGGGCGTTAATATCGCCTGCCTTGCTCTAAAGTGTCGGACGGGCTGTGAATATCTCCCTTTTCCCATCTGTTACTGATGGTAGTCAGTCTGCTAAGAGCTGGAGGGGGTGGGGAATGGATTGAGGAAAACAGAAGTGGGAAAAAGGGTTTGAGCCCTCTTTGCCCCAGCAAATTAAATTTCTAATTATCCTCCATTACAAGCTGGGTGTGCTCTAAAGCAAATCAGATACTGATGACTTCTGTAGCCAACTGTCTGGTTGTTCTATGCAACAATGGGCCATAAAAGAGGGTGTGTTTTCCAGTGGGCATGTTTAAGTGTGTCAGGGAGCGAGGGAATTTGTGTGCATGGATATATGCTATGGGGGGGGGGGGGGGGGGGGGGGGGGATGATGATGCTCTCTTTGGCTGTGTAAATATGTTTTTGTTCATTTTTCGGCCTCCCTCCAAGTCCTCTGTTGTTGTTGTTTCTGACGACGTTGCTGTCATTTTTGGGATGGGTGTTTTTTTGTTTTTTGCCACGTTCCCCTGTCTCTCCTGCTAATCCGTGGGATTTTTAGCCAAGCTGTTGTTATTAGAGTACAGTACAGTACACCAGAGCCTGTGTTGAGGGTAGCATTGGAAAGAATTAGTGGTCTCGCCAACTCATTTCTACCATTGGTAAAATCTGTTATGATTCATTTTAAATATCCAAAAAGAATAAAAAATTGACAGTGTGGTCATTGTGAAAGGTCTACCAAAAGTAAAAATATTACTAAAATGATTACTGACAGAAAACTGGTCAGTAAAAGTTTTGACTTTACCAAATTTGGTATTTGTAAAAGATTTTTCCTGGTTTATAATGGACCTCATAAACATGACTGGTCTGCACATAATTACATCAATTGGTCTAGGGTGCCTTACGCAACAGAAGTCTGTGTATTTTCCTGGCATTTTTGGCCATTTGCTAATCAAATGTATTCCATGCTTTAGTAAATTAAACTCCACTTAAAAAGGTCAAAAAATTTTCAGCGTCTTGGTTATTTTCATCTGGTGGGAGGATAACACATCTTTAGTGGTTTCCACATGTTGGGAAAAACCCTATTATTGTGAAGTCATGACAGTGAAAGCATTTCATAATTTGGTCATGTAGGCACGAAACTAGAAGTTATTAGATGAGTCATTGCTTCTGCATAATGTGACACAACATCCTATGTGTAATACTTATTCTTTCACACACATTCAAGCAAAGCAGAGAGACATCTCACACAGTATACAGTGACACAACGAGTACGCCGACCTAGGTGGGTGATATGTAATATCCGATGCTTGTTATGTGAGCGACAGATAATAGCAGTGTCCTGTTGTACTAAAAACCCTGATACACTGAAACACACAGTCCTACTCAAATCATACTCCACTTAGAATATGTAAAGGCTGGGCTTAAAGAGAAAGAAAGAGCACAAAAAATGAAAAAGAAAAAATATTGGAAATGAAACTAAAGAAAAAAATATTTAAAAAAAAAAACAGTGAACTTCTATTACTGTAGCATTGGAATAAATTTCAAACACAGCTGAAATCTAAAAGCATGAAACACATTTTTTAAGGTGCTGCTGATCAATGTCCTGAGCTTTAACTGGAAGATGGAAGAACATAAGAAAGGAGGGAGGTGGAGGATGAAGAAAAGGGAGGTGATGTTGCCTTTATACAATAGCCTGAGTACTCACAAATACAAGCAGTCTACTCACTATGTAAGCAGAGGTTGCAGGTATATCACAAGGTGTCTTGCACATACATTTTATCCCTGTGGTGAGAGCTGTCCAAGCTAACATTTGTCCAGAACTAGATCAGTTTTCCTCGCCTCAAAGGCTTTGATTGTGTTTATAGTAACGAGCGTTGCTATTGTTAGCTCGAGAAAACTGTGAGTTGCAGCGCTGTCTATTTGTTTCCCTCTGAAGAGACTCCAGCTCCACTATAATCAACGACAGCATCATCTTCACTACTTATGTTATCAACCTTATTGTCGATAAAAACTAAAGCTACTTTGGCTGAATCTCATAACACACGCGCACGTCTATTTTTAGCTGGTGGCCAATCCTAAGTTGGATAAGGGGTTGGATGTGTAAATATCAATCAGAATCTGAATTTTTACTCCCTATGTATAAACACAGCTTCCCCCGACCCCCATCCCCTGATCCAGCATCAGTCAGGCTATACTTGTTTTTCTCCAAGGCCAACCACTATTGGTTATCTACACTGCTGCCAAAGCCAACGTTGTCATTTGTAGGGTAAACAGGAAACTTGCCAGAAAACATGAGTCAAACAGCTGCCAGCCTCCAAAGGAGCATTTTGCAGAAAACTTAGCCATCCAGTCGCCACTTATCTTCCTGCAGCTGCACCCCAGAGCAACTAACCCACGCTGCATCGCCTCTAAGCAGGTAGAGGCATCCTCCCCCTCCCCCTCCACACCCATTACCCCCCTGCTGTTGCAATGCATTTAGCAAGCCACGTGTGCTGCCAATACATCCCATTGTTCCTGCTCATTGAGGGATGGGGCACAGTGACAGATTTAAGCAGCGTGCCTCTGAATAGGGCAACAGACAACTTTGCATCTAAAGGGTTAAATATGCATGAGAGGCCAAGGCGACTAAGGGTAAGGGCAAGGGGGAGTACCCCTATTGTGTGACCTCAACATACAGACACACACTCACTCTCAGCCTCCATGTAACAGATGGGAGGATGTTAGAGGAGGCGAATAGTGAGCTCCCCCTTCGCTCTGCTGTTACCCTCATTGCTGAGGACAGCTGGGAGGCAGACATTCCTTCTTCTCAGCTTTCAGAGGAAAACAAAAGAGTGTGTGGGACCCCTTCTACATACACGTGCATGTGTTCAGGCACACACACACACACACACACACACACACACACAACCCCCCCCCCCCTAACCAAAGCAGTGTCAGTGCAACTGTGGGTTGATCATATTTCAACAGTGTGAGCTTAACAGCCTGAAGAGGTATGAATGCTGAGCCTGGAACATTTGTTGAAGGTGAAAGTCAGGGTGAAATCACCAACCCTGCTCACCAGAGCTGGCATGCTGGTGTTTTAATAGTAGCAGAGCCACTGCTGAGAGCAGTGTACGAGATATAATAGCAAAGAAATGTTATATAAAACTCGTGCTCGTGACATAAGCTCAATCTGCAGCTGGCTGCTCTTTTCTGGCCAACTCATCCTTTCAGTCCTGCGTGAGCTGTTTCATTAACAGGTTCACTGCAAAAGCACAGGACACAAGTTTATTACAGACAACACACTGGCTAGAGCTAGAGATGTCCAACATATGGCCAAAGGGTTCAGTGTATTCCACTGAACAGCTTTGTAATCTGAGACATACTGACAAAACTGCACTTATTTTTATTAAGAGATTTCAGGGTGTTTTGTGAATGAATGGCTCATTAAATCTCAGTGGTTTCACAAGTAACTTATACATCTTTTCAATGAAAGGAAGGGATTTTTTAATGCACTCATTTTACTTGTCTGGCTCCTCTGAGATCAAATTGCACCGTGTTGACCCATGAACTGAAATGAGTTTGACACCTCTGGGCTAGAGGGAAAGCACGAATAAATGGAGCAGTCGTACTGCAGAGCACTGGAAGACTTAGCAAGAACAATAAATGTTTACTTCTGTTATGTCAACATCGGGTAATACAGGATTATGGTATCCTATACCTGTCAAAAAGAGAAAGGCAGGGAATACAGAAACAATGTTACCCACACTCAGACAATGCAGTCACTGTTGCAGCCTCGCTTTTACCACCAACGTAATGAAGTCCAACTGGACGAAGACAGAGCAACTGCTTGAGCAAGTCACCGAGAGGGTGGACAAATGGCATCAAGCATGAGTGTGTGTCACCTCTTAACACTTGCAGCCTGCTCTGCTGATAGAAGTGGTATGCTGTTTCTTGTCCATGTGTGCCTCACATTTTTTGTAACAGTTGGCCCATATACTTAACATACTTAGCTGACAATACACCGTTTCATGTTTCTTCAGCATAAAACCTTAAACTGTTACCAAACACTCTTAATAACAAGCTAAGAACGTCAAAGGATGTCTGTGGCAAATCTAAGAAGAAACACTGCAAGTCTGTTTACTCTGCTGTAACGATCAGTTAATTTTCTCATAAGGTTTCCCGGGGAACAATCCAGACACTTTCCGATAGACTATTTACTGTAAAGCCTGATCCATTTATACCCTTTGTTTGTTCTGTGTATAGCAGAGGCAACCTTATCTCCTAATCAGAGATACAACTGTTACAAAGAAACAGCAGCCAGCACTTTAAATTCACATATTAGCAAGCAATGAATTGTGTTCAGTATGTCAGAGGCTAACTATTTCAGAAACTGCATACACATCAGGGGCAATATAAACTTGATAATGACATCTCCACTTACTGTCAGTCCTACTGAATAGAGTAATAAAGCAAAGATGTTCCTGCCTGTATTCAACACAGACAAAAATGATTCACGACCAAAAAATTCCAGGCTCGTATGAAACAGCGATAAATACAAAATGATTCCAGTCTCGTCTTTAGTTTTAAATTGATTTCTTTGGCCAAACATCCCTGATGGAAAACACTGAATATAAAATGATGTATTTCTAAGAATATAGAAACATAATAGCTTGAAAAAAGGGTAAAAACAAAACAACAGAGTTTCAAGCGAGAAACGCAGGTTGATTTTATTATTAGTAAGTGGTCCAGAAAGAGAAGGAGAGATAACTATTGTATCATCATAAGGCAATTACAAAGTACAGTTTATACTGCTGGGTAGACCTAAAACATAGCCATTTATGGACATGAACGGCTATGTTATAAAACTCAAAGCCTGAATGGCCCTGCGGCCAGGAGGGCAACTTTACCCACACTACATTTTAGCACTGTGAATGAGAGCACAAAGAGGAAGCACAAAACAATGAACAACAAATAAGTCATTTACAAACAATAGAATAATTGTTCATATTTAGAAGTTAGCCAAGCCTCCAGTCATTAAGAGTGTCACAAGTTTCTAGTTATTTTTAAATGTGCCAAATACATTATCAAAACTAAATTGTGGGACTCCAGCGCAGCGACATAAACAACTAGTAGTAATAACTTCAGCCTACAAATGCAAGCCCCAGCTGTTCAATTTAAACATATTTAGCAAATTCATTGCATGAAAATGAAGAGCCAAAGAAACACATAATTTCTAAATCTAAGTGTGTTGGCTCACACTTTGTCAGACAAAATAAGCACTTTAAAAGACATTTCTTGACTCTGATAGATGGAAGACACCTATACAAATAGATATGCAAATACAAAAATATGATATTCAGGATATACACAAGCCGGCTTCCTGTAAATGCTAACACAATTATCCAAATGGATTCCAGGGTAGCATAAACAAACACTTTCACCATTTGGCTGCTGTTTGTCACAGAGAGCTGTTTACAAATTACGTAATAAGCACAGAGGGCATTAGAGTGGACCTAAGCCAACTGGCCACGAAATATCTCAACACTCCAACTAATGGGCTGTTTAAAGTTTGAGCGATGAGACAAGACAAAAGAAAAGAAGGAAAAAGAAACACGAAATAATGAGAAATAGACAGGAAATGCTGATTGGTAATTGGGACATTCTCCTGAGACCACAGCCAAGTTTCGTACAATGCATTCACTGCAAAGTCAGTAGCCGTGTCAAGAGGGTGAGACTAAGGGGATGTGCTTTATGTGAGAACCCATCTCAGGCCTGCAAAACAGTAAACACAAATAATACTGAAGCGTTTTCAATACTGAAAGCATGTGCAAAATCAAGCGATGGTATTTCTCTGATTTCTCTATGCAAGAACATCAGATAAGAGTCTCTTTAACCAACTGCATTTCAGTTGGTTAAAGAGAAACAGCTGTACAGCACCTCCACCCATGACAACAAGCGGTACACATGCAGCAGGATAGCACATGTACAGCCCAGCCCTTCCCCTTGGCTCAATAACAGTAAATCTGTCAGACAAATTTTATCTTGCTTTCCATTTTTTCTGCATGAGAGTGACTGTATTTGAGCAGCCAATATGCACTTTGGAGAAGTTATTTAGTTATTAAACCAGTTGATTTTTTAAAATGAAAGCTGGAGATTAAGGAAGAGTTGCAGTAAAGCTGAAGTAACAGTTAGGGTAACAGTTAGGGTTTGTGTGGCGAGGCAGTGCATTATTCTCCCATTTTCACTGCCTCGGCACAGCTCCACATGTTGAGGCTTGAACATACACTGCACATATCTACAATGTACTTCACTTTTGCAGTTTTGGCTGAAACATGATAGGTACCATTAAAAGAGGTACTGCTGAGGTAAAAGGACAAAAACATTTCTGTATAGCCAAGTATCTTTCTATGTTTTGGAGTTGTAGCCGCTGTTCTGCTTCATGGTAAAAGCTTTCAAATGGCGATGCGTTGGAAGGCCTCATTGACACGCAACAACAGGAAGTGCAGCTTTATTTGCCAACAGTGTCAGAGATCAACTGAGCTACAAAGCAAGATAACATTGTTTTTCCAATTATATTATGGGGGTTGGTCAAATCAGCAGAAAGCTGATCATTGGCCCCTATCACTAAAACCAAATTCCTGAACTTTTCTCGACGTTAACTCAGTGTCAGATTGTGCACACTGTAAAGTCATTGCATATATTCAAGGCAAGCTAGAGTTTCCGTTCCTCCATTAAGCTAGGATCTTGATGAGATAAAGGTCATTATCAAACATGTAGTGCAAGGCTCCATGCAGATGTGTAAAGACTCAGTGTACCGGTTTGTACTGTCTGCTGCTGTCCAAGTCAACAACAGAACAGATAAGTTGTCTTAGTCCAGTGAAAGCTAATCTGGTCAGCTTCGTTCCCTAAACCATGTAGAGTATTTGTAGTAGTGATAACACTTTTGCAGCAATGCTTGATCCTGCCGACATTTTCATGAGATTAAGTGTGAGTTCCATTTTACCCTTCCATACTGCTACACAGAAAACCATTCACGATGCACGATGCACCCACGTCATGTGCGCTCATGACGATTGCTCACAGTTTGAAACAGCTTGGATGTCTCAACCATTGGCAGATTCAGCATATGTGTGTGGGATGCTCGGAGCCTTATGTGTGAGCTGATGAACTTGTTTGAACAGGATGTTGCTGTTGACTAACGGTGTGATACAAAAAAAAGGAGGGAAAAAAAACCCAGCCCACACCATTTCAGTATGCCTGAAAAACACACATCAAAGTTAAGGCGAGACAGGAGGGAAAAAAGACAAGGCAGAAAAAAAAGGAGACTGAACTTCGATAGAAAAAAAAGAGTCAACGACAGAAAGAGATTAACATAAAGGTGTGACAGCTTGACAATGCAAAGTCCAAAAAAAAAACAACAACAAACAAACAAAAAAAACATGAAACAGAAAACAGAAATTCACAAAGGTAGGCAAAAACATTGGGAGTTAATGCACGTTAAGAAAAATTGAGTGAATAAATGACAAAAAGAAAAAAGCAGAAGCAAAAGCAACACAAGACAGGAGACTGGGGGATATATTTAGCAGCTCATTAGTCAGAGATGTCCTCTACTCAGCAGGCTGGTCCCTCAGATGAGGCCCTTTGGAAATCATTATGACTGCCTGCTGCTTCAGACAACCACACACATCTCACTGGAAAACAATTTACAAACCGCCTCTCCTCTCCACAGCCTTAATGTTGCTTCAAAATGATTCTCAGTTTTTGAAAAGAGGCCCAAAACCAAAGCTTTAAACAACAAAGCGGCATGTTTTAATCATGATAACTGCATAGATTTTAACACAACACACACTACATCAGCCTGAGGTGTAACCAGTAAGAATGAGGTTATGTTATAAAAGCAGCTTTGTGTACATTTTGTACATTATCATTTTGTACATTACTGGTGGTGCGCTTGTACCACTACTTCCTTGTTTGACATTCATTAACCTTTATGATGAAACATCTGTCAATGGCAAAGGACTAGTCAAGCATCTTAAGGACAGGACAATATACATGTTAACCAAAAACTGCACCAAAATCAATGGGAAGAAAATTTAAAATACAGATAAACACTAAAGAAAAAAATGTAAATCATACATTGTGACAAGCTTAGTGGCAAAAAGCTGGGAGGCAGCACTGTGTAGCTAACAATAATCCTGGCCATCTGGGATGTGTACCAGTAATGGAACTGTCTGGTCAACACTTTAAAGTGAATGAGATAGTCTTGCATCACCTGTCCACACTGCAGCATCTGTTTTCATGAAGTATTTCTTTGTCTGGTGAGGCATTTAAAGTTTCCCCTTAGGGCTTGATTGGTTGGTAGAGCTGTTAAATGACACAAGATGAGAGCAGAGATTGATGGCTCAAGTGATAAACACACAGGTAATGAAAGAGAAAGGCTGCTGCATTCGACCAGACTGCTGCTAATGGGTTCCAGTCTCACCTGGCTAATGGCTGGCTTTACACATAGAGGAAGAGAGAGAAGGAGAGCGAGAGAAGAAGAGAGACATCATATAAAAAAAAGGCTCTAGTGTGTTCTACACACAGCCACATACACACACAGACTTGAGTTAGCAGTCCTAATTGCTGAGTGGTGATCTAGGGGAGGTGCAGCTTGCTGTGATTTGGGCTATAGAGGGCTAAAAGCCTTCTTTGTTCTCACATTTCAGTAAGGAGCCAGTAGCCAGTGTGTTGGATTACTCCTGCCTGCCTGCAACCGCCTTGCTAACAGGACTTTAGGGGGCTTTTCTGAAGAGTTAATTGCATAGGAACAATTGTTCCCCCTCCCTTGGGCTGCACTGTTTGTAAACCCAGCCTATCTAGCAAACTTTCTGTGATGGTTGGAAACCAATAGTGTAGAAGGAGACTCACACACTGTGGTCTTTTTGTTACACACACACACACACACACACACACACACACACACACACACACACACACACACACCATTTTGTTGCTACATAAAGCAACAAGTTTCAAAGACTTATCCTGTTTGAAGATGCAAGAAGTAGGGCATGGCCCATTCAGATATTTTCCTCTGTGGTCAGAGCAATGACGCTATGTTAGCCACTAGAGTCTACTCCATTATTATAGAGAGAGGAGAGTTGTCAAGTCTTATTCTTTAAGACTTAAAACTGAGCCTTCAAGAAAAAAAGTTCCTTGGGTTGGACTGATTTATGACATGCCAAGAAAAATGGATTTATGAGCACAATAGCTCTTGATGAGGCAGAGAAAAATGTATTTACTCCATGAATGCACAACAATTGACTGTTAAAAACACAAATTACAAAGGAAATTAAAAATGCAGCCCTCTGGACCCTGTCCTGCTCTCTTTATCCTATACTTTTTTTTCCCAGAGCCCTGGAGAGCCGTTTCCTTTTCTCACACATGAACATACATTAATGTCACCACCACACAGAGCACACAGCGGGCTTGTTTCTGGTCCTTGCTAGTGCTTTCATGTACAGCTTTAACTCAACTTCAGAGGATAATTTTCTTTCTTTTTTTTGGGGGGGGGGGGGGGGGCAATATTTATCTATTTGACTGGGAAAGTTATAGCCTTTCTGGCTCTTGATACACAACACATTTAGAGCAGAAAACATGCAGCATGCAGTTATGTGAATAGACCCTCTGAGCTTCCATCTTTGCTCTTTCACTTCTGACTCACTGTCTGGGCTCACTTCCTCTGAAACAAACCACAAAGGCTTACTGTTAGGAATTGACACCATATTAGGAACTGAGCTCTGTGGAGCTAGCATAGTGGGATGTCAGATAGACTCAGAAAAGACATGAAACAAGCAGCGTTTGCACTGTGCCCTGAAAATCCTCCAGACTGATGCTATTTATCCTTTGCATACACAAAACCCAAGGTGCTGCTTCGTAGCCATGTTTGTTTACTGGCACCCTGCTTCAATGAATAGGATGTTTTGTTTAGTATGTTGCTACTTTGGGAAGAATGTCGAGAATCATAAACGCAAATGTAATCATGTGAAGCAATCACAAACACAAATCCCAGAGAGCCATTTACATTAACCCAGAAGATAACCTTCTGGTAATCTTGTTTACAATGAACAGCTGAACGACAGATATAAAAGACATGACAAGAGACAAGACATAGCCAGTTTTAAAAATACCTAGACTCTGAAGGCTTTGCAACTACTTTCTAACAGGCTGTATTAGCAGTTACAAGAAATTGTTCTCCTGACCTTTTCCAGAAAGAACATGAGGCCGAAAATACAGGCGCTTAAAGCTTTTCCCGGACGTGTTAAAGGAACCAAAGACAGGCAAAGCACATTCAAACGGTTAATGTCTATCATTTTCTCTCTCCATCAGCTAAAGGTCAAATTTCCTAAAAGAGTTATATCCACAAAACCTACACAGACTTGAAGTAGAAATCTGATGCTGCTCTCTGCTGTAGTGTAAACTTCTATTTAAATGGACTATAGTATATTTTCTAGTATCCATTTCTATTCATCATCAACACTGCTGTTTGCTGGAGTCTGGAATAGGCCTGTTGGCTGTGATGAAATTTTAGATTCATGAAATTTCCACAGCAATCTCCATCCCTGGAACACGTCAAGGGATTACCTGTGTGAATTATGTATGTCGAGCAGGAGAGCGAAAGGAAACGGCCAGTAGCTAATGATGAAGTTAACGCTTTAACATGAGTGTTTTGCTTTTATGGTAATTTGACTCTAATTATCGATTTAACACCATACTTCTGCTGTAAATGCTGCAACTCGTGTCTTGTTCTAATGGCACTTATGTTTACAGCCAACCCTCCGTATTACCATTATTTCCAATGACTTTTCTTGGCTGAATTCTCTTTCTCTTTTTTTAATCCTGACATAGTTTACCAGAGTCTCATCAATAAATATCAGGTTCATCTTGCTTTGTGCGATCTGGGCTCAATTAAGAAGAATGAAATGAGCTTCAAGTTCTGTTTACTAAGGAGCTAAGCCTCTAAATGTTTCATTGCTCATTACAAGTTCCTTGTGATTGTGATCAAATATTTAAATTTATAATACGGTGCTTGAATTGAAAAGATACCCCAGAAACCTCAAAGGAAATCTGAAATATTGTACTGAAAACCCCCCCAAAACTTGTGCATAAGCCATCTTCATTTGGACTTAATTAATGCCAAAGAGGAAAATATTAAGTGTTATAGGACACTTGAACGTTTGAACTGTGAGTCAGCTTAAACACTGCCTTATGTACTGTAAGGAAGTGGTCGGAAGTAAAAAAAAAAAAAAAACTTACAGAGCTACAACAGTTAAAAATAACCTTTGGATTTTTATCAGTTAACACGCAGCAGCGTTTGAAATGTTCCATTGCATTCCTGAACAGCTAGTTGCAGCATGACAAACAATTTTTTGCATAAAAGTGGAAGTTTAAAAAAAAGAAAGAAAAAAAGTATATACAAAATCACTATAAAACTTCAACACTTAGTTTGATTTATACAGATTCCTTCAAGCAACTTGCTAAAAAGACAGCAAGACTAGAATGCTACAGAGCTTAAAAGTCTAGTGCTGAAGCAAGGGTGTGCAACATTTGTTTTCCAGAAGCAAATGAAGGGCCACGGAATGGACAGACGACACACATATTTCAGAATTATGGTAAAACTCCATGAAATGTAGTGCACACAGCAGACTATTTTACAGTAGGCTGTTTGTTGGCCTACAAAAGCATGTCTCTCTTTACAAAAGAAAAAAAAACAAAAAACAAGAGCTTTCTCTTTAAAAATGTTGACTGTTTTGTACAATTTACATACCATAATAGTACTAGTCCTCTTCATCCCATGTGAGACAGGGTGCACAATTGATTATATTTATGTTTGAGCTGACTGATATTTTCATGCAAAGATTACTTACATAAAACAATCCTCTGAAATGCTGTATAAACAACTAAATGAGCCTACATCCTTTCAACTGTATAATATGCATCACTGCAGAGGTCAAACACAGACTCAAATCAGACTGTTTTACACTCATCAAAAAGTAATATTTGTCTCCTAATTCAAACATTTATATGCTTGCAGTAAGAGGATAGAAGACTTAGGTTAACATTTACCATATATTTAAAAAAGGGATTGTTTTGTACACATATACCAATATTGAATCATTTGACATGGCCATGGCAAGCATTAGTGGCACACCCTTTGTTGGAACCAAGTTAAACAGCAGTACAGACTCATTACAGTCATTCACGTTGAGATTCATTAACACAATGTTGTCTTTTAATTCATTTCTAAGCATTGTTTTGCTTTCTTTCCTGTATGTCGGAGGGATCAAGACACTTCATATTATGCTCAAATATATGTTGCGAGTATTGAGAACTAGCTGTGACTTCCCAGAAGCTGACTGACAGTCTTAAAGGCGCAGGTTCCTTTTTCTGTGTCAAAAAGAATGAAGTAGCTCGAATATCTGTGTTCAGCCCTACAGGAGGCAAAACAGCAAACAGAAATACTTGATTACATACACACACGCGTGTGCACACACACAATCTTCTACAGCACCCTGAGCACGTGGGCTAGGGATTTGAGGACACACTTTTGTTGGTATTGGTAGACAGTCTATGCGTGCGAGTGTGCTGGACGCAGAACGTGAGCGTGATACCAGCCCCCCTGGGCTCAACATGAGTCATGTGTGTTACATAAGGCATACCGAGAGATAATACAGTTGCCATTAGCAATCCCCTCCTCCCTTGCTCAACGGCACATCTCCCTCGTTTTATACTCCTACTGTTGCTGTTTCTGACTCTCATAAACACACTATTTATTTAAGGAATTAAAGAAGAAAATCAATTAATGCATATAAACATCTGAGAGCCTTAAACCACTCCTTACACAGACACACACACAGACACACACGCTCACACAGTATACTTGCACTCTGTGGCAAGGACATCTGGCACATTTCACAAGCTGGCTATGTGTGGAAAGTGCATGTGAGTGTGAGTGTGGTTGCGTTTTGTGTGTATGTAGGGGGGAGGGGACTGGAAGATTGGAAGAGAAAAGAAAGCTGACACAAGTGGAGGGGTTCAGCAAGTCCACAGCATCGACATTACACTTCTTTAGAGGAAACAAAGGACATCAGCTTTATAGTTCCTGTATTATGTTACTGTTTACCACGTGCAAGACCAAATTTCCCTCCATTAGACAACAATGAATTCAGTTTTAAAACCTGACACTTCCCAAATAATGTAGGACCTCAGGGTAAAACGCCAAACCTGATCTGAGGGTTGTTGTGGGGCAATAACAAAAGTTGTCTAGCCGTGCCAAAAGCTCTCGGAGGGTTCTAAATGTCATGGTTGATTAAAACCTTATGACAGAAATGTGACCGCATCTCTCTGTTTCACTCAATAGGGGAGGAAAACTGTTGTGACTCATTAGGACAGTGAATGGATTCACAGAGCGTGTGGGACTGAGCTCTTAGCTGCCGCTCTGAACCTGACCAACCCAAGGGTAAAGGAAGACGATTTAATCTAACTGACCTGTGGGAGGAGGGGAAAATAACCTCAATCAATTCACAAGAGACAGGCAAAGATAACAGTTTATTTGATGTGTATCGTGTGAGAGAAAAGGCAGAGAATTCAAAAAGCCATGAGCATGTGACTTACCTGATGCGTGACCATGAGGGAGCAGGATGAAGAGGAGGATAAGCACGGAGGCAGCCAGCCTGTGAGCTGGAGAGGAGGAGGAGGTAGAGGATGAAGAAGAGGAGGACAGGGCTCTCGTCTGAAACGCTACCATTCCATCGCACATCTTTTCCTCCGACAACCAGGGAGAGTCCTCTATGGCTTAACCTGTGCAGGCCACACAGACAGGAAGGGACAGAGAGGTATGAGGAGGGGGGAGGAAGAGCGCGGATTACTATCAACATTCAGCGAGGATTACGTAACCACAAGCAACACAGAGACAGGAGGGAATTAAGAGATAGCCACAGTGCACGGGCTGGAAGACAGAGTCACAAAGTGAAGCCCTGACCTGCATCTTATTAAACAGCAGCTGAATTCCTAATATTAATAACTGCATGAATGACTCTACGTCCATTTCCTCCTCATTTGTTTGATCTATTATTAGGATCCTCCAGCATTAGCCAGTGTTCCTCTTATCTCCACTCGATCCCTAATCTTGGCTCTGCCACAGCATCTAACCAAATAAACCAGACGTTAAAGTCCGTTGTAGATGATGTAACGAGATCACTCTTGCTGGTGAGTTAGCAACACTGGCGGCTGGGCATGGTGGAGACAGAGGCTAAAAATGTGTGTGAGAGAGAAAATTTGGGTGTGATTACAACTGCAACTTTTGCAAAGACCCAGATGACTGGGAAAAAGGAGTTTGTCTAAGAAAACCATCATCATGAAAGAAGTTTAATTTCCAGAAGATCATGTCTCACACTCTACTGTGCTGTTAAAGCAGTCAGCATCAGCAAAAATTCAGACATTTGTAAGGATATCATTTATATTTCATAATATTATTTATACATCTAAATAAACAGTGTTCTTAAAGATTTTTTCATGCTATGTGTGCACCTCAACTGTGATTCTATTCCATACTGTTGGTTGTTTACTACAATGGAGTGTGATGGAAAATGTATGCAAAGATAATGGCAATAGGTGATGCATTCAGAAATGATTCCCATATTTTGTTTACCATATACTGTAAATTGGCAATGATATCAGTCTGTTCAGATTCCTTTTCCCTATACTACTTGGAGACGGAAAATAATACTTACGGATTATTTTTCTTGTATAAAAAAGTTTAATCAAAATCAGTGCTGTAATTTTTTTTTTTTAAAGGTAAGATGCAAATGCAAAAATCAGACACCTAGTTCTCTGGGCAGACAGCAAACAAAAGCATGAAGGACATCAAGAGTTACTGTGAGACATCTTTAAACAGTAATATGCAAATAGAGAGCAACAACCTCATCCTCTCTCCACCAATATCTCTCCATGATACCAACTTAAATAACTTCCTAAAAGCATTTGTTGGTTGATTGAGGTGATACGATGCAACACACCATTACGTAAATGAGATGCAGATGCACATAGAGCTGTTTATGTTGCATCAGAGGGATAAGGATGAAGTAGAAGTGGCTCTGTTCTGTGGGAAACTAGATGGCCTGCAGGCAGAATATTCTCAAGAGGAGGCAGAGGCCCATTACATTTCCACAAGGCTGCGAAGCTAATGCCTACAGTAATGGCATGGCTGCACTTAGAGAGCCGCAAATTTAATTGCTGATCTGCTGGATGGCCACTGGCACTGACACAGCATATGATCTGGACTGTGTAGAAGAAAGTAACTGTAAGGACATATACACTATAATATAGTGTATATGTCCTTACAGTTACTTACAGTTACAGTTACTGAAAAACGTAATAAGATTCCAGTATATAGTGACTATATACTGGAATCTTATTACGTTTTTCAGGTACAGGATGCAGATATGACAGTTTAATTAAAATATAGCTGCTTCCTCATTGCTTCACTAAGAAGTCAATGAGAGTCATGTGTTTTTAGTGTGCTTTCTGCATCAAGGTGATTAGATAGGTTCTAATTAACTTCAACATTGTATTTCTAATCGCCTGTGTTTTAGCATTTGAGTGCTCTGGACAGGGCTATATTCCAAATTTCCAACACAAACAAGGGAAAGCAGCCCACCCACTGCCTGCCATCTTTCTGATGCCCCTAAGAGTGGGATGAAGAGTCATACCTGACTGTGGCGCAAGCCAGTGGGAAACAGTGACGTAAGTCAATTTTGGCAGGACAGTCTGGGCACTGCATTGAGCCAAAGGGCAGCTAGTCAAAAGCACATGCAATGGATCTGTGCCAGCCATTTGATCCATAGATGCTTTCTCATTTGTCCATGCTGGCTGCTATTGTCGGGTTATATAGAGGCCCTTCATTATCTTTTTGACAGATGAATGTCAATTTTAGAAGTATCAAGGACAAAATGCACAAAGGAAAGACAAAAAACTGCAATTGTTGAGGTTTAAATAACTGCTTAGGGCTGCATTTAAAATGCAGGACTGACCTCCTGAAAAAGCTGAGGGCATAGTATTGACCAGCCAGAATGTCTACAAAGTGAAAACTAAAGCAGAATTAGCTTAATTGCTTTCACACAAGAGAGTCTGAAAAAGGAGAAAGTCATTAAGTCTGTTCTAGGGTATCCTAAAAAGCACAGCTTCCAATTAGCTATAACAAGACATTTTCACAACATGAAAGGAATTTTTGCACATCTTCTAATGCACTGACTTTATGTTCACATATTTAATTGATTAATAACAGAGCAGGCAGGTTGACAGCTAAAAGCACAGGAATACTTTAAGTCTGGATGTCAACCTGCCTTGCAAATGTGTGGGTTTCCTGTCAAATGCAGCAAAAGATGTTAAGCTTGAAACATCACATTATAGAATGTGCTTCTATTTTCAACCTCAAGTTTCCTGAAACACCTTTTTTTTAATCAACCTGCACACAAAAACACTTCCTGCCAGAAGCTGCACAGTACTAACAAAGCAATTGAGACCGAAACTAAAGTACAGTGTCTTTAAAGATAGCAAATATTAGAAATCAAACCAATATAAATGGTTGACTTCTAAATGAATTATTAGAGTATAACTACTTTACATTATACTATTATACTAAATATCACTATCAAATTATATATACCAACAAAAAGGCAACTAAAAGGAAAAAACTGTGTGAGTTTCAGAAAACATACCAACCCCCCATAAAAATGAGATACAGTAAACAATACTGTAACAGCATTCTGAGGCAGGAGGACAGGAAGTGGCAAGAACAGCCAACCAACAAAACTGGTACGGGCAGTTCTAGCTTGCCATTAAGTTAATAGACAAGGAAGTCTATTGACCAAAATTTTCAATCTGCACCACAAAGTCTGATTAAGAAGACTAAGGATGCAACGATCCAATATTGTAATCAGATATTGACTTGTAAAGCTGGATCGCATATCAGTGACAACTTCCCAGTCTCTGCACCAATCTATTCAAATCTTTTAACTGTTGTTCTATGTTTATGTCGCCATGCGACAGCAGCAGAGCTGAAAAGAGCTAACAGCAAAAGAGCAAGCGATTTGGATGTATTTCATGCCTGCTAAACTGACAGCTTTTCTTTATATGTTTTTCATTACGTGCAAACTGTGGTCAAGTGAAAAGCTCAGACAACGAAATGTTTTTTGTCTTCTCTCCCTTTTAGTTTTGCTCTCGTTATCTGTGCTGGGAGAGACATTATATAAAGTAGAAACTAGAAGGATGTTGTTTCGGTAAGCTTTTATTACACTTACAGCAACACACTGTGAACTAGATTAATATTTCACTTCAGCTATCTCTTGTCAGTTCCGCATTGTGTGTGTACAAAGAGGCAAAAAAAAAAAAAAAAAGACGGAAAAAAAAAGCCCTAAATAAACTAGAAACTACCATGACTTTCTCTTTAATTGAGTGGAAATGAGATGTTGGCAAAAAAGATATATAAAATTGTAACTTCAGTTGTTTTTGGTCTGTTCTTTTATGCATTACTTTACTAAAAAAAATACCAATTAGGTAAGTTTATATTCTTCAACAAATTCATCCATCAAGTTTTATTTTACAACATTAGAAAATAAAATCTTTGTGTAAAGCCCAATAAAAGGATGATTCCCAGTCTCTTTTTCAGTGTGAGGAAAAAAAGTGTGGTAATTTAACACTGGACCTGGATAAGTACTCTGTCTTAGCAGATACCCAAAACCAAGGAATGGCTATCAAATGGAAAAAACTGGATCATGACATCCCTCAAGTTTAAAACTGCACTTCATAAGTCATTTGGACATTTCTTGGTCGTTTATCTCATTCCATGTGTTACATCTGTAGGCCATACTTAGGTCTAGCACATTAAAGAAGTTGAGGTTTTAAAAACATAAACACATTTTCAGAGTGTGTAGTCTTGAACTTTGGGGGAAAAAACTATGTAACTCTCCACTTGAGACACCAATGAGCCAACCAGGCAGTCAGCAGACTGCTACTGCAGTTTTTCAGCTGCCCGAGGCTCCTGGAATGCAAAGGGAGCCAAGGAGAGAGCAGCAGCACAGGCATGTGTCCGGGAACAGAGAGGACTCAGTGCGCCAAAGAAACAGCCCAGAGGAGATTTCCATCCGATAGCCCTCCATGCTACTGCTGCTGCTGGTAGAGCCTACGTGGGCCTATGAAGGGAGCCCAGAAACGGGGCTCTGCATGGCAGAAGAGAAAGGACCCTTTGTTATTAAGTACGATAGTGTTAAACCCCACAGTGCCTCAGCATCCCTCTGTACTGCCGCAAGGAAAGAGAGAGAGACACAGAGAAAGATGAAGGAGAGAAAGAAGAAGAAACAAGGGAAAAAGGGGGAAATATGATAGTGGTGAAAGATGAGGAAAGGATTTAAGGCAAAAGCAGTACTCTCATTTATACTCACAATGTGTTTTCTCTAGGTATGTTGTCAAAACAGAAAACGCCCCCAAACTCAGGGCCCGGAGTTATAAAAATTTCACTGCAGTTACATAATGTCCTTTAAACTAAGAACCATTAAAGCTTCACATTGTATATCCATTATTCTGCGGATGCTAAGGCTTGTACAATGCATGAAAACAAAACTAGTCAGTCTAAACAATGGGGGAAATAAATAAATAAATTAAGAACATGAGTGAGTTCAGCAAAGAAAAACAGCCTTTCAGCTCACGCCTTAATTCTGTTGAAAAAAACCTATCCAACAAAAATAAGCTCTAGGAATTAGACGCAAACATTTGGGTATCGCTGAACAACAACTAGCAGGAGTGACAGCATTATGAAATATTGGGAAATTTTGGGGCAATAAGCCCATCATATTAGTGAATGTATTGAAGTCTTTTCACATAAAACATGAGCTGACAGCAGATGGAAGCTGTAAGCTGGATTTCTAAAGAGCAAACCGAGCGAGGGATGGGCACAAACAACTTACTGTTGAACCTTGACCTGCTCAATAAAGTAGCCAGTAGGCAGGAAAGTGCTATTCACAGCATGTTGTACACATGTTAGAGTAAATCATTTAACTAGCGTGATAAAAATGTTTTGCACATAACTGAAACATATTAATAAAAAACAAAATCTTTTGAAAAAGACAAAAACTTTGGTGCATGTTTAAAAAGTCTGGGATGTCTACATGATATGAAATGCTGTATTTCTATTAAAACAAAAATAGAAAGGTAAAAATGATTACAAAATATGATAACTGGGCTGAAAATCGGAGCTTAAATAAAGGGCTACTGTATACGGTATATGTTATGAAACGACCAAAACAATAAGAAGGTGGCGCACAGAGATCGGATCAAAACATTTCTCAGCCTTGTATTATCAAGAGACCACAATAGGAAATTGAACCTGAATACTTCCCAGACTCTGATCTTCGGTATAAACACAACAGTTCACATCTGAACTTCCCTGCTCTCCGCTTTGGGTCAAGTGTCACATCTTACCCTTTCCCTAGTAACAGGAAACGACTCAAAAAAAAAGTTTTACTGGAACAAAAGCGTGGGGTGGGAAACTGCACTGCTGGGAATGAGAGACCCCCCCAGAGCAAACACACACACACACACACACACACACACACACACACACACACACACACACACACACAGAGACAAATAATAGCTCAAAGATGCATCTCTGCAACTGTATCAATTGTGGTCAGCTGGCTCTTTTTAGCAGTCCTACGGCAGTCACACGCTTCAACACGTGCAACTGTACAGTGAGGTATTTAAACAAAGAGTGTGGTGGGCTGCCAATGCCACGGGAACAAAACAAAAAAAAGCTGAATAAAAAGAGAAAACAACACGATTCAAACAAGCAATACACCTGGATGTACCCGGTTCTTCACCGACTCAGCCTCTTATGTATGCACCATAAACAACACAATACAAGCAGACTTCTTGCTTCCTCGTTCCTTTTTTTGTTCACATGACCAGCTGTAACGTTGTTACAGTGGGTAACTGTTAGACGGGACTCACCAGCTACCACAGACAATTTGCTCTTTGTTTCACTGTATCTGACAAGTCAAGGTGAGATATTTCCACAGATTCAAACTTATATCCAAGAGACCGTCAGAGAAAAAAAAATATGACATTTAGCCAAACAGTAACTACGTTTATCATACGCTAGCTTAGTTTAATAATCGACCTCGTTTGTTAAACAAAAATAAAAGGAAAAAGATCAAACGAATTACTTACACTAACGAGTTAGTAAGCGTGACCCTAAGATTGGTTACGCTTTTCCTGGTTATTATTATAATTATTATGTAATGACCAAATACTGACGGGCAGAGAGAGACAGAAAGAAAGACAGAGACAGAAGAGAGAAGACCAAGAGCTCTCGTGTGGCCTGTGTGTGCTTAGCTGGCGAAAATACGTTCAAGACTCACCAACGTAAAGGTTACCAGCGGCGGCGAGCCCTCCTCTCTTACATTCACATTCGAGGCATTAAGGACTGTATAAATGGAGACGCTCGGACCTGAGTATAGAAATATAAAAATACGACGTCCTCGGCGTCAAGTTCCGTCAGTGCCGCTCCGCTCGTCCCCTGTCCTCGACTCAGCCAGCTCTTTATTTTAGGTGAGCGGAAACACTCGCTGTGAGAACTCTACGGGGCTGACTCGCTCTCGCGCGGTGTCCATGGCTACCTCTGTAAAAAAAAAAGGGCGGATCCATGGGTTGTCAAGTCACTGGGCTGGATTTCAAAATAAAAGCGCAGAGTTTTGGTGAGGGGAAACAAAAGAATCACTAAAAAAAGAATCAAACAAAAGGACAATAAAAATGCAAATGCTTAACTGTATGCTACAGTTGCATGTAGTTTTTATAAAGTCGTATGAGTATGCTCGCCAACAGATTTGGGTTAATAAATATCTGATATCCCGAGATATCAGCTTCAAGAGATAAAAAGCCAAATATTATCAGAGAATTAGTAATAATCGAAAATAATATTCACCTGTTTATCAGTTATGCTTTATGAGATGACAGTAAAATACTGTAAAAATGACTGTAAAGATTTTTCATTTTGTTAACATTCTACAATATATCTAGTATATAATATCTAATTTTATAACATACTATTTGTCAATTAACATTTAACGTTATTACATGAATTAGGGAAGAATGGAATAATGTGATGTTCCTGTGTTTCCACAGAATCTAAAATGCTAAGAATAGAAAAGAATAGTCCAGAGGGGTTGTGGACATGTTAATAGATTCTTTATTTGTGTGCGCCTTGCATTTTTCATGTTTGAATTATTATACTTTTTTCATGCATAGGTGTTTTTTAATTTATTTGTTAATTTAAAGGTTTGCTCTTTCTGATGATCTCTTTAACAGAATGCTAGTGCCTGTCTGTCTCCCCTTTACTGAGGTTAATATACTCTATATACATCAACCATGCTTTAAAAACAAATACATTCTGGACATTACCATTATATCACAGGTAAAGTGTGAGATTATGTAAATGTATTAGTATTTGAATTATCTCCCAGGGTTTATATCTAATGAATAATTTTCCCGATGATTTCTGCAGAGGCAACCAACAATGCCTTGGTTGGTGCCTCTGTGAGTGTGTCATTAGATCTTTTGATGTGATTTTTTTTTATTGGTTTTGATGCTACAGTGAAAGAACATCCCAGTGTGTATTAACTCAGATGGCTGGTTCTTAAACTGAGGAGGCAATGCATAAATAGACACATGATCTAAATGTCTGCCTTTATGCAATATGCCTGTAGAAGAAGGCAGGAAACGAGTGGGAAAATTTTTGCTTTCATTCGCTTAGAGGAGAAATGTGAGATCTTTGAGATTTCTCATTATAGCTAAATGCAGTTTACACATCACTGTAACGTCACTCAGCTCTGCAGATCATGAAGTTTTACTGCAAATATGGATGAAAGAGGGTAGTCACTCCTTTTAAACCCCTTATGTTACTAGAGCTTACCATAAGAAAGTTGATCAATTGTTTGCAAACATCACTGCCGATAGATCAAAAAACATTTAACCAATTCTGTCATCCACTTTTAAAGAATGGTTGTCCTAAAGAGAAAAAAAAATGAAATACCGATAAAGAAGTCATGGAAACCAAATAAGGTCTCACTGAGTGATTTTAAATTGGATGATATTAACCAGAATTATCTTTAATGTGAGTTTAATTTCATCCCTATCATACAGTAATCTCTCTTATCCTCTTAAATCCATTCGAGTCACGTGAATAATTTCCTTTTAAATCCCTCAGAGTCCAATAAGAGATCACTAATTTTGACGACTGTTTAATGTTTTGCCAACGTGTTGTGTCTGCATAGCTTTTAAAACACATTTTTAAAATTTACCCTTTCCAGTTTTGCTTAAATTTGGATGCCGTCCTAATCCCTACTCACACCTTTGTCATGTTTTAATTTCCCCTCTTTCCATAAAAGTTTCCTTTCTCTTCTCCTCTCCCTGAGAAGAAATCTCCCTGATAACAGAGGCCCAAGTAAAGGTCAGCCAGTTATAGGATTATGTTAAGACTCCAGTTTGACACCTAGACATGCCACTGAGTCTTGTAAAGAAACTCATACCCAGTAGAGAAACAAGAAGCGGGACACCCACTGTCCAACCGCTTTGTTCATAAAAATTTAAATGTATGCACTAAGGTGGTTTAACAACTAATATCTCTCGCTCTACATTGAAATACATTAGATAAGTAAATGAGATATGACTTATCATGTTCTGTTCTGGATTTGTGTTCACACAGATAAGACTGGGGCATGCTCTGGATGCAAATGTCTATTCTGTGTTAAGATATATGTATATATAAAAAGTGCTAGTCTTCTACAGAAGACCGCAGGCTATATGTAAAGTAGCCTGTATTATCTTTGAGTGAGACTGTGCATTAGAAGTCTGTACTAGTGCTGACATCTAGTGGCTCCATCGACTACTTACCTACATGTATAGGTATTTTACTTCATGATATTTGCTGAAAAAAAAGAAAGATCTCCGTATAAATTACTTTATCATTAGAAATGTGTTAATTTACACTCATTTACATTCTAGTGTCGTGATAAAAATGGATGATTACTGGTATTTAGTTATATAAATGAGTTGCCCCATAATCTGTCAAGGAAATCTCAGACATATTTCTCATGAATGATTTTAAAGTGTAAGTATGTATCTTTTATTTATCCATATAAAAACAGGAACTGACATTAAAACTGTATGTGAATGTGAACGTCTATGTGAATGAATGTGCAGCAGAAATTGCGACAAATTTAACATAAATTTTCTGTAAGGATATTTTAAGTAGCCAAAAATGATTGAACTGATTATACTGTAGAAAACTGAGTAGGTACAATAACGTAGACTCATGAACACACTTGCAAAACAGGCAATTTTGTTATTTTTATATAAACCCTTTGTAATTCCAGTTGACTACAGGTTACCAACATAAGCAAATACATTAGGCATAAAATCGTATAGAAACATTAGAAATCACGCGCAGACGATCGCTTTTTGACAGATCACCTGGTTCAAAATATTATGGACGGTTACATTGCGGATGGTGGGGGTGGTGGTGATAACAATTCTTCTCAAACTGTCATGAAATAAAAATGTCTCTCACTTTTGACATTTTGAAAGGCATATTTAGAAAACCAGGGTAAAAAAGAGTGTTACACTAACGCAATACAAACACGACAAAGCTACAGGTGATCTTAAATCGTACCCCCGACGCCCCCGTTTTTATAAGTGGCTGCTTCCGCTTGCTTTCTACTTGGACAGTGCTACTTCCGTTATTAGCGTCGATTTTGTACATTAAAGCTTCAAGGTTGGACAGGTACGGTCAGACTGGAGAGGGGGTGTGTTAATTCTGATATTAATATAAACATTTTGACCTGGTTTTAGCCTGTTGGTTGCCCACAACTATAGCTAGCCCAAACAATGAAAGCAACTCAAGTTAGCTTGTTTGTGTTTTCTACCCTTGTTGTTTTGTCAACCGGAGAAAACGAAAGAATTTCTTGACCTTTCACCCAGTTAAACATTACTGTGTGACGCCGTGTGGCTGCTTAATCTCAGCGTGACACCAGCCTTTCCCATCAACTGATGACCATCAAACCATTTCTTACTTAAACACTTTAGCTAGAAAGTGTGACAGACCATAGTGTCCCCTGATAACTGTGCCAATGTGACTCGTCACTCTCTTATTGTGCGTAAAAGGTTAATTTTAATAATAACGTGTACATTATAGTGTTCATTTGGTTACTTTCACTTAAATTTATCCATTTTATTCTTAAATTTCATTTGTGGTCTTGTGTCAATGCCGTCATTCTAATGTACAAGGCTCACCAACAAGGCTGGAGAGAACACATCCTACAATACCCCACGTATTCTCCAAATTCTATACCGGGTATATTGCTATTTTAATTTACATATATATGAAAAGCAAGTGTACAGATAATCATAAGTTTAGTAGTTATATCTACATTTGTTGTTTTTCCAATTTAACTTCACAGCTTCGGTCCTTGTTTGGTTGTTGTAGTCAATCTCCAAAATAAATTATCTAAACTGGAGCAATGGCTATGTTCAAGGCCTCTTGCTGAATACAGACTGTCTTTTATCTTCCACCTAGGCACCATGCATAGGCTGCTTAAATGCAAAATGAGATTTGTGATATATCTCATGAGCCCAGTTAGGTTTCGTATTGTGGTATAAATAGTTTTTCTTAAAATTTATCTCTTTTTTTTGTTGTTTTGTGAATATTTCTATTGTAAATGATGATGTTAACCCATAAAAGTGATTTCTAGGTGAAAGCAGTTACATTGACTTAATTCTCAATTGCCTTGACAGGTGCAGTGACACGATTCCAGGCTACAGTGAAACAACCGTTCCCATCTTAAACAGCTGAAATGGTGCAATCACAGATCCGCTTGAAAATTCTCCCTAGTGTTCGCAGCTTCTTTGACAAGATGGTGCGGGTAAAAGTAGAGGGACTCACTCCTCACAAACCAGTGGAGCTGAGGTCCAGACTGGTTGATGACAAAGGTGTCACTTTCAAAGCCTCTGCCCTGTACAAAGCAGATGAAAGTGGTCAGGTGGATGTCTTCCGCACACCCTCTCTGGGTGGTAGTTACACCGGCGTGGAGCCCATGGGTTTGTTTTGGGCCCTGGCACCAGACGCACCACACACTAAACTCATGAAGAAGGATGTGCTCAGCCCAACACGCGTGGCCCTGGAGGCTCTTAATGGAGAGACTGGCGAGGTTTTAGCATCTGAATCTAATGAGAGAGGATACATGATTGAGGGGATGAAGAGAATACCTTTACAAGAGGGCAGAATACGAGGTGTCCTCTTCATACCACCAGGTTAGTAGGATTTTAACAAATTATTCACAAAATTAGGTATCAAGTCAACATTAACTGTCCCCCCCTTTAGGAAATGGCCCATTCCCAGGAATTGTAGATTTGTACACTTTTGGTGGAGGTCTCACTGAACCCAGATCCAGCCTCTTGGCAAGTAAAGGCTTTGTTGTTCTGGCACTGGCTTAT
The DNA here is from genome assembly GCF_041146795.1 of Maylandia zebra. Classification (NCBI taxonomy): domain Eukaryota; kingdom Metazoa; phylum Chordata; class Actinopteri; order Cichliformes; family Cichlidae; genus Maylandia; species Maylandia zebra. The sequence goes on from NC_135181.1 coordinate 17,362,847, forward strand.
TTTCGTTACCAGGATCTCCCAAAAAACCCTAAAAACCTGGATTTGGAATATTTCGAGGAGGCGGTCACATATCTGAGGAAGCGGCAAGAGGTTAGTATTGAAGAGCAAACAGCAAAGGACATATTTATTAGAAGTAATTCAATGTTATGCATCTTATGTATGTGAAGGTTGTGAAAATATTGCTCAAACATCTGCATTTGAAGTGGATTTGAGATAGAGGCCTATATTTGTGTCTAGTGTGTCAATGTTGCCACCTGCTGGCTTTTCTTCTGATATCACCATCATGGATTAATGATGAAACCTCTATATTTCTTAAGTCTTAAAATATTACAAGCTTTTTGTCATTTTTTCTTTAGTTGAAATAGTTAATTGGTCATAAGTAATTTTGATTTTGGAGGTTTACAGCAAGGTGTAATGATCTGTGGTAGTAATAGTTCGATAACATTACAAAATGTTTAGGGGTTCAAAAGTAATTGAGTAGAAACACACAAAGACAAGCAAAATTTAGTTTTATATTTTAAAGAAAGTATTTGTCAGACATGGAAACAACAGCAAACACTTTGTTAGTCCTAGTGAGCATACAACACCCTGTTCTCATATTTCTTGAACTAAAATTAGTCGATTGACTTGTGCAGCTAAGGATAATCTCCCTCTTTGGTCACATTGGATATATATAACAAGGTTGTTGTCCTCTACTGCACAATTAAATGTCTCTCAGTCATTGCAGAACTCCCAGCATCTTGAACGGATAACAATATGAGCTGCTCCCTTTTCTCCTCTTTTCGCATATCTTTCTTTTTTGAAGTAAACCCATTCTAACTGAAGCTGAGCCTAAAGAACAAAGAAATGCTAGTGTCCATCAATTTGTGATCTGCACTGTATTAGCAGATGTGCACCTGTTACTTTAAAAAATTTAACTAACATAAAATCTCTTGATTCAGGTGAAAGGTCCTGGGATTGGCGTCATATCAATCTCTCATAGTGGTGCCTTGGCTTTGAGCATGTCATCTTTTCTCTCTGGGATCTCAGCGACTGTCTGTATTAATGCCTGTAATGCAAACACTGTGCTTCCTTTACACTACAAAGACATTGTATTCCCGCCACTGCCCCCTGTCATGGAGAATGTGAAATTCACAGAGTCTGGGCTTGTAGATATACGTGACGCCTTACCAGACCCCACCAAGGGCAAGAACAGGGCGTCTTTGATTCCAATTGAACGAGCCACCTGCCATTTCCTGTTTGCTGCTTCTGAAGATGACCACAACTGGAACAGCACGTTTTTTGCCAGTCAGGCTGCTGAAATTTTGAAAAAGCATGGCAAAAAATCCTACGAGGTTGTTACTTATCCAAAAGCTGGTCACTTTCTGGATGTGCCGTACATGCCTTATTGTTCATCTGGCTTTCATCCAGCTGTAGGGAGTGTTGTGGTGTTTGGTGGGGAGCCAAAAGCCCACTCTGAGGCTCAGCTGGACCTGTGGGAAAGAGTCCAGGAGTTCTTCAAGACCCACTTGGGCAACAAGAGCACTTGATACTGTATTAATCCATCGAGCATCTCTGAATGGTTGTTCTTAGAAATGGTTACCAGTGCCTGTATTTTCTAATTAGTAAAATTGTGAGAACTCCATTAACCGTCTAGTGTTCTGCATCGGAAACACTCCAACAATCGTTTGGTTTCAGATGAGTTTTTTTCAGTAGGACACGGGCTTGTAGCAAAAAATCGTCTATAGTAAAAAGAATCTGAGATTTTGTCTTGTCATGGGAAGGAAATGTAAAGGGACTGCACATAAAGAGCACTACAGAGTTTTGTTGGGGTAGGGTGTTGAATTTAGTGTCATCCCCACTTCTTGATGCAGACTCAAGGTCTGAGTAGTGGTCTACGTCATAAGCCACAGCCATCAGCTCAAACTTGATTGTTTTGTTGAAGTATCTCACAAAAGTAGAAGACACTTGGACTTTTCCTGCAGTTACTTGACATAATGTCTACCTATAAAATAACCTACATATGATAACTTCTCCACTGACATGATGTTGGTACAGAACCAGTTCTGCTTTTGTGCTATTTGTAACTTATTTAGTGTTTAATGTTGTATAGCAAAAAAAAAAAAAAAAAAAAAGGGGGGGGGGGGGGGGGGGGTAAATATGTGGTGCTGGTGCCAGATTTTTGGGCATCTGAACTGGTGAAAATGCATGGAGCTTGAGTGGAAAACTATCAAAACGGTAGCATGTTATGGAATCACCTACTGAAAACCAATAGTTAAGCTTCTTTAATCTTGTTTTATCTTTCTGGCACTTATCTAGCAGTATTTGATATTTAAATTGTATAGGGACTGGAATAATTCTGTATTTTAAGAAAGCTGAAAAAAGTGATCTTTGTAAAAAATATTTGATGTTTGCCCAAAAAATGAAAGAAATTTGTTGTCATGTACAATATAACCTATAATAAAGCAAAAGCAAATATGTAAATACTATTATAAATCCTGCTGTGCTGGTTTTATTTCCATGCCTGTTTCAAGAATGTGTATATACTGTGATGATCTGAGCAAGGATCCGAGAGTACACTGCACCAGAGAAGGGAGTCTTATTCGAAAGCTGGGAAAAACATACAGACATATGTCCCTCACTGATATTTTGATCACATGAAAATGTGGATTTTCTGTGTAATAGGATGTCATCTTATTTAACAAACAGGAAAACATGGAGTGTATTTAAATGGCACTAATTCTACATTTAAACATTTTTTTCATGGTATTTTCCAAAAGAAAGTCCATTATTAATTAAAATGCTAAGTGATCCATGAAATGTCCTCTGGTACGGGGTTATTTTTGGTATTTTCAGCAACCATGAGAGGAATGTCGCAAGCTCCCATGAGAGTACAGACTGACCAAGACAACAGGGTCAGTGTGAAAAGAGAGTGAAGTTAAACCTACCCTTGTTTTTGAATTTTAATCCTTAATCCCGCCTTTTGACCAATATAAAGGTTTATAAAGTGCTTAGAAACACGACTTTTAAGGTGAAGTAATGTAATGAAGTATTTCCTTAAAGTATTTTTTTTTTTTTGTGATTTAACAGCCTATTAGGAATGTAGCCATCCGTTACCTTTATTTCTCGGTATCAGCCAGGCTCCTCTTCCTCCATGCTGCTTGTCATTCATAAGATTAAGTGGAGTTTCTCGGTGCTACATGAAGAGGAGGGCTCTCCTCTTCAGTCTTGCACCTCACGTTGTTAAATATTCAGTTGCAGGCTCCCCGCACCATCCAGTCTACCAATAAACGGCCTCTGACAGTGCGATTGGCAGCGGCAGCAGGAGTAACAGTCTGTCAGCCACACATATTTTTATTTATTTATTTTTTTCTGGACGGCGAGGGGTGATGGTGCTGTGTTCTCGGTGCTGCAGGCGTCGTTCCCGGAATGGACACTTCGCAAACCGGTGTGGTTTTAGGTGCACTGGGCGTCAGATAGTCCAGCATCCATCCAGCCACACTGCGCACGGATTTCAGTGACCGATTTCTGCCGTGCATCCGCATTACTGGGGAAATATGGGGCATACAGCGTAGGCTTTCCATCTCCCCGTGCTTTGATACAGACTGGGATTATTTTAACATGTATTTTCCTCCCCAATTTATCAGACATAATTACTGACAAAAGACCATCTCATTGCTGGCAGAGGAACGCATTTCCTGCCTGTGTCCGCGTTAAATCTTCATGGAGATCTCCCGTGCAACATAAGATGTGATATGTCGATTATCCCCCTTTTTACTATAAAAAAAAAAGCAGGTCAGAAATGCCCCTTTACTCTTGGCTGTTGACTCTTTGTGAGCTTTCTTGAAAAACAAACAAACAAACAAACATCAACAACAGAAAGGCATATTTAGGATCTCGGCGTGAATCGACATGGATAGTGCAGGGAGCCGGGCAGCGATGGTGGGGGACGGTGCAGTCAATTTCACAGCAGCCCACCTCTGGCTGGATCTACTGAACGCCTCGAGCCCATCGACCCGGTGGGACAGCAGCCCGCCTGCCGAGGGCACCGGGCTGGACGAGCGGCAGCGACTCGTGCGAGAGCAAGCCTACCGGGACTTCACCACCACCGTTCAGGTTTTCATCCTCCTAGGTTCGCTGATCGGTAAGTCCGCTCAGTACTCCCACACATTCAATGCAAACTCAGTAGGGAATCATAAACATAAACACAAACCCAGCCTCGTTTATGTATTTACTTATTCATTTCTGCTAAATTTAGATTAAACAGCTGCACAGTTTTTGAACTACAGGGCACTGCTTTTCAAATACAATTGAAAACAGTGAGACTCTAAGATTTGTGTAGGGGATCTTCCTGTGCGGACAACCTGTGTCCCAGTAGAATGTATTTGAAATATCTGAGACTTTTTCCAGCGTTTATCAGTCAGCCAATCAATCATCTTCTGGTCAGTATAGTAAACTAGTATCTTCGACTAAAAGAAAAGTCAAACGACGACTAAAAAGTAAAGGATAAGAAAAGCATGACAGAAATGAGTGCGTAGGCCAGTTTATTAGAAACAAACAAAACTGCTACAAGGGTACATTATTATTATTTTTAATCTAATATCCCGTTAAAACCACCAGCAGCTGCCAAATGTAAACAACCCACAGCCCATGTCACCTGCTTACTCTGCTTACCTCTCAGCCCCCTGCAGTCATGTATAAGTTTGATCAAGGTGCTAAAACCATTCAAATAACACTAAACCAGTCACACACATAACTCCTGATTTTCTGGTTTGACGTGGATGCATTCCATTTAAAATAAGCAGAAATACTTTGGCAAAATTTGCTGTATATTTAAGTCAGCAAAGAAGATTTTTATTGTTTTTTTCCACCAGAAAACTGATAAATAGTAGCAGTAACTTACATGTTTTAAACTTCCTTAGAGTTGAATATGTGTTGACTAGACATCAGTGATGATGATGGTGGTATAAGTGTGGAAGGAGCTGTGTAGAATGATCTACTGCTCTTGCACACTCCTGGCTTTGACATCCCGTCTCCATCATATAGATCGCCAGAAGCATAATTAACCCGCTTCTAATGATTGCTACAAATAAATGTGTTATTTGTCACAAATGTTTTTGTGTTGCCCTCTCTGCCCTGCTACAGAAACACACACAGCCTTAGTGTTGTATGGAAACATATGGGCTCAGTGAGAAGCAGGAGCACAGCTCACCATGATGAAATATTGTGCAACTGATACAAAACGGACAAAAAAAACACGTCCAAATGACTTGCTTTGATCCAGTGCCACCTCCTGCTGCTCAGTGCAATGCGCAGAGTCAGAGAAGCGTGCCCTGACTAGCTGTAAAAATTGCCCTCTGCCAGCATGGCTCAAAATGCCTTTTTGTTTCTCTCTGCATGCTCTACGTGTCGCAGGGAATACATACACCAATGAACCAAACCCACTTCCAGGAAGGTGAATAGCATAAATTCTCTAACGTCAATACAACAGGGCACCTTTGTGTGGTCACTAAGATTCTTGGAGACATATTAATGACAGCTATAAGACAATGAGTGATAAAATACAAACAGACTGTGTGTGCCATAACAGTAATGGGTTCCCCTTTGCTAATGAAATAATCACAATAATCACAGTAATAATTATTACTGGAAAAAATAAAGATAATTAGCATCAGATATCTGAATCAATTTCAGGACCAGTCAGAAACTGAACACTTCATCAGTGGGCACCTTTAAATACATGCATTATATTACCTGCAGCATAAAATGATGAGTGTTAAAATGATGATGGTTCCACGGGGCTGTCTTTTGAAGTTGAGTCCCCTAAAAAAGTGTCTGTGGTCAATTCTCAAGCTACTTTTAATGATTTCAAAAAAGGCTTTGATTGTATGATAAAAGCCTAGCTGCATCATATTTATATTCAGACATCACTTATTATCATAGATGAGCAGGATATGCTGGTTCCATTATGTAGGCACTTTGTTGTCTCTATGGGGGTTTTAGTGCCCAAAAGAAAACCTGCATCACTGGCTGAAAGGGAAAAAAAACCATGCAATTTTTATGGGGAGATGTCTGTTTTGGAGGCATCTGTGTCATTAACAACTTGTGCACATCAATACAAATCGTTGAAGGATTCATGTTTATTACCTGAGGCATTTGACATGGAAAAGATAAAAGTAACTGCCTTCTGTATCTGCTTATGACTTCTTCTCTTATGGCACACAGAGATGTGCGAAGGTGAAGGAAATTAAATGTTGCACAAACTGCAAATTTGTTGAAAAGCCTCAATGTGGTAACATCCAGAGCACATTAAATTCTCAGTGATGCAGATTGTTTTCACTTAGTTTGTGCACTTTGTATCGGTATTAACTCGCTGAATCATCCACCTTCTGGTCTGAAATACTCAAACTCGAGAAGAATGACATTTTTTTTTTAAATTTAAAAGATTTTTTTTTAACACACATTGTAGATGTGTGCAACAAAACAACACTAATAAGACTAATAAATTATAACTGTAGGATCTGCTTTGAAGCTTTGAATGACATTCAGCTATAATGCATGAATGTGGAGCATTTGAACCCATGGAAATGGATATGTAAGAAGGGTTTTTCTATCACAAATTAGGCCAACGAACAGTCTCTCTAGTGGGAAAAAAACCCTGCTATCTAAATTTGAAGGTTTGTTTTCCAGCACAAGTAATTAACGATAGAAATTCCTCTGCTTCTTTTAAGGTTCCCTCCCCTTCATCTTTTGCTTTATGTTTTGAAATGTAGGGATCCTTGGCTTAACATCAAGCTGGTTTGCTGATTAACGGGTCTGAAAAGCCACAGTGTGCTGTAAAATGCTGTTTTGGGAGTTGACTGACATATAGCCATATAGTGGTTTCAGCAAAAGTATACTTTGCTGAGTACTTTGGCAGGTGTTAAATATCCCATTTAATTCCTCAATGTTCCCACCTGGATACACGTGTGTCCAGATAGGAAGTGTGTAGCTTGCCAGAGAATCATGGGCACTTGTTGGTGGGTGTGCTGAAAGGCGTTAGAAGTTGGGGAGTTATTTTTACACCACTTAACCACTGCATTTGTAACGCTCTACATTATCATCTTTAAGTTGTGTAGAGACACAATCTTCTCAAATGTGACTGTAGTCTCATTCTGATTTTGTCACGTTTCAGAAATGTTTCTGTAACACTTGTTCTGTTTTCAGATTTGGATCAGGAGGGCATTTCTGTCTCATACCTTTAAGGATAACCGCTTAAACCCTGGTAGGAGGGGAAAGTGCTAAAACATGCCAAACATGCCTAATACCTCCAAAGTTGACCAGTTAGGAAATCTTGTTTGTTTACACCATAAATAAAGAGGAAACTAGTTTGATGCAGTCATTTCATTGCAGAAACAGACGTAGATAGGCCCCATTAGAAAGCTGTAACTCTTCCTAAAATATAAACTAAACTGAAGTAAAGAGAGAGGCATCAGCAGGAAATGCCCCCCCCCCCCCCCAATGCACAGATGTGCGAGCCATTCCAGTTTTCTCATCTAACTCTCCTAGAAAGGGAGAATAGATTCCTCAAAATTTAGATTTTTTTTAATGTATAACATTTGCTGCCATAATTATGCAGTTTCACTGATAAGGCAAAGATTTGAGTTTTACTGCAAATCTCATTAATGTGTCACAGTGTGCATGGCACTGGCTGACTTTGCCAACAGTTGTATTAAGGTCTGTGGGGAATTATGTGGCTGACTAGCTCTGCGGTTACTGCACCTAAATGAGCCTGTCACTAAAACTAGGTTAATTATAAATCACCAGGATGTAAGTAAAAAACTGTTAAGTATACTTAGTATGTCGAACAGCACATGTTAGACATCAATAGGAAAATGATCCAGCTCAAATTGAAGCAGACCACGTTGCTGCTACCACTAGTTAGGGTGCCATTTGTTAAGCGGGCAAAATAATCATCCGTACTGTTTGCGCTCTCTCGCTATTGGCTGCTCTGACTATGGTTACCAAGGTGTTCCTCAAATGCCCAGCGAGCATTCTGGGCTCAAAAGTACAAGGTGATGTTGTTTTTCCAGACAATACAAGTCCTGAAAAAACAAAAAATAAAACGATTTTTGTTTTTTGTCACAGCAGTTTTTTTTTTAAATCTTTGGCAGCTACCAGTTTCTATGAGTATTTAACAGAGATTAAATTTGGTTTTTATTTTCTGTCTGAAATCTATAAGATAAAAATCAACTCTTGTATTTTGATTATTGAAATCTGCTTTGAACATCACATGGTAGCATGACTCTGGAAATGATCTGGACAAAAATATCTTAAGTAATAGTTTTATCGCCTTATAAATGTAGTATCACACTTTCTTCCTTTCTTTTTTTTTTTTTTTGAAAGACTGGGTATTAATTGCCTCACATTAGAGACCAAAGGTAGCAAGATAAAATGTCAACATACCGTATGAACAGACATTTGTAATAAACATTCTTTTTATGTAGTTTGCATTTGAAATAATTAATATTTGTGCTGATTTAATTATTCCACATTAGTCAGCCTAGCAGAATGTACTTTTACCAGGGTTTCCCCGAAATACCACGCCTATGTGCTATTCTGTATCACAGTTCTGCATAGTTAAAGCACACCATGTCCTGTTGAAAACAGCTTCTTCCGCCTCCATTTGAAACCTCCTGAGGTACATAACAACAGAAATCAGGGATAAGTGGTTGTTATATACGACCTTGCTTTCATAGAAAAGGTCTTTTTTCTCTCTTTCATTTAGTTTTATAAACTATGGTTACTTTTCTATTCCCCCATCCACCTGACGATGAATGCGTTTTTCTTCTGACAAACTGAGACCTTTTATTTTAAAGCACAGGTCTCAGGAAAAACGTGAAACAGTTTCCTTCACTGCAGAACATCTTGCTCTCAGCCAGAGTGCAGCTAACACTCTGTGGGTAATTACTTTTGAAGGAGCTGAAATCACACAGGGTCCCGTGTGACCTGACATGAGTTAATGCAGTGCAAGAAGGAAAAAGTTCACCTTTTGAAACTTAATTACCAATCGTTACCACTTTGTCACTCCAAATTATGCAGAGAGAAATAGAAACATAAAAATGTCTCCTGTTGTCCTTTTTGATTTGGTTGCAGTTACAGTTTCTTTTTAGTAAGTTCCAGCTTGCAGGCTATTAGATGTAAATGATTGGGAGGATGTCTTATGAGGGTGGACCAACTGTTTGTTTTTTTTTTGTTTTTTTCTTTTTATCCCTCTTTGAACCTGCTACAAGTGACATACAGCACGAATTTGTTATTGCTGATATAGATTTATTTCATTTGGCTATTTTTTATTTTATGCTTTAGCGGCACCTGCATCACTAATTTTGTCCTGTGCTCTGCCATCAAGTCTTTACAAGAAGGCGCTTACCTTTAAACAATTTTCATAATTTTTTCAAGAAATCCCCCAAAAATAAAAAGAAAAGAAAAGAAAAGAAAGAGCAAGTCTGGGGGCTGAAACTCCTTGAACTGTCACAGGGGAAGCCTTTTTGCAGTAAAATGGGGGTAAAAAGGGGTGTCCAGATGCAAATAATAACATTCAAATTGAACTTTCCCCCCCATTTTTTTTTTGGACAAATTCATAAAGAGTTTGATTTTGATTTGAAGCAGTATTCTTGGTAGCGGATTCCTCGTCCTGCTGTGAGGCAGCTTCCAATCTAATGTGTAAAGACTTCCAGTTCACAGATGAGTTCATTGATGGCAAGTGTAAAACGGGCAGATTGAAAGTGACACATTTTCTTTCCTTTCGTACATCTGTCAGTTGGCTTAAATCTCAGTCCGAGAAGTACTTGCATTCCTTACATTGTTCAGTCGCAGTGTTTGTCTTGGATGGACGTCAGGAATAAGCAGCTGAGAAATCATTAATCTGTGCTATAGCAGATCAGTAAGATAAGTAAGCCTTCCTTCCTGTCAATGGGCAATTTAGTCTTCAAGCTAACCAGGTCTTTTCTTTGAGATCTATGGTGTGCCTGGTAAAAACTCATACCAGCACAACAAAAGGAAAGGGCTGCTTGTACCAGCGTTCAGGTTTCCAACCTTTATTTAAACTGAGTTAGACTTATGACAACACAGACTGTAGAATTCAAGTTTTTGTATGTGAACTGATAATATGACCATAATTCTACACTTTAACTCAAGATCAGAAAACCAAGTTGTGACCATATTTCACATTTGGTTGGATGCAGGATTGGTGACACCAAACCTTGGAGCTAACCTTTAAATGAATAAAATCTTCATTACATTTATTACAATGAGTGCGTATAAACAAAACTTGACTGGTTGGCAGAGATGCAGACTTATAGGAGTCGATAATTGTAGCTTCTACTGAGGGGTGCAGGTTAGTAGGCAAACTTAATCTCATTTTATTCTAAATCTTTAAACATCTTTCTTTCTCTCGACAGGTAATGCCACTGTGTTGTGGTGCACCTGCTGCACAAACGTCTTTAAAACAGTGACCAATCGATTCATCAAGAACCTGGCATGGTCTGGTATCTGTGCCGGCCTGGTGTGCATCCCCTTTGATGTGGCACTCGGAGCCAATCCTCGGTGCTGCTTGTGGCTTCACACGCTGGTGCTCTGCAAAGCTCTCAAGTTCCTCCACAAACTCTTCTGCTCTGTCACCGTTCTCAGCTTCAGCGCCATCGCATTGGACAGGTAAATGCAAAAACATGATACTTTTCAGTGTATACACAGAATTAAAGTAGATAGGGGGAGCATCATTTGTTTTCAGTCATCAAGTGTGGATTGTGCGTGAAATTACAAAACCCAAAGAGCACTCTATCCTTTCAGTAAAATGAGTGATGTGTTTATTTTTTCTCACTTCAGGTTTGTAGCCAGAATCACTGTGTTTAAATGATGCTTTTGAAAGACACTAACATGCACCTCCTACTCACCTCTCTGTATCTGGATGGACCGCTTGGGGCAAAAAAAGTGGGTCCTTTATATCAGCTCTCTGATCAGTTTGTCAATATGTTGCTTAGCATAGTCAACTTGGCTAATTCTCTTTCTTTAAACACCTGGAAATCCAACTCTGAAAGATTTTTTTAAAGCAGAAAAACATCTCTACACCTTCTTTTAACACCCTGTTAAGAGGAGGTGCAGGGTTGTGATTGGTGGAGCGTGTGTCCCAGGCCTCCCAGTACCACTTTGAATTTGCTGAATTTGTAAGTTTGCTCACTTACAACTAAATGAATAGTCTCATTTTATGGTAGTTTCTTTTTAATGGAGAAAAGAAAAACTACCAATCAAAAATCCAGAAAAAAACATTACACAAAGATTACAAATTGATTTTCATGTCACTGAGTGAAATAAGTATTTCATCCTCTAGCAAAACGCGCCTTAGTACTTGGTGGAGAAACACTTTTTGCCAAGCACAGTGGTAAGACACTTCTGGTAGTTGGTCACCAGGTTGACCCTCATCTCAGAGGGGATTTTGGCCCACTCCTTTTTACAGAAACTCTCCAACTCCTTTAGGTTTCTTGGCTGTCGCTTGACAACTCAAAGCTTCAGCGCTCTCCACAGATTTTTCTACAGGACTGAAGTCTGGAAACTGGTTAGGACTCTCTATGACCTTAATGTGCTTCTTCTTTAGCCACTCCTTTGTTAACCTGGGGTTAATGTTTGTAATTATCACGCTAGAAGACCCATTCACAGCTCATCTTCAGTGTTCTGGCTGAGGGAAGAAAATTCTCATTCAAAATGACTGTACATAGCCCTGTCCATTGGCAGTGTCCTCGATGCAGTGAAGTCATCTTGTACCCTTAGCACCTCCGTTCTTCACTGTGGGGATGATAGGGTGGTTTGGGGCATCCTCAGCATTTCTCCGCATCCCAACACGGCGGCTCGAGCTGATGCCAAAGAGCTCGATTTTGGTTTCACCTGACCCCAGGACTTTCTTCCAAGCCTTCTCTGAATCCTTTACATTACAGCGTAGTGTGTTACCAATGATGTTCTTGGTCCAAAATGCCTTGAGATCATTAACATGCTCGTCCTGTGTAGCTCACCCCATGAGGCATGATTTGGCTCCAGATAGGGGATGATTGATGGTCATTATATTTCTTCTAGTTCCAAATAATCATACCAACAGTTCTCACCTTCTCATAAAGCTTCTTGCCCATTCCAGTCTTGTGCAGGACTGCAATTGTGTCCCTGATGTCCTTTGACAGCTCGTTAGTGTTTCCCGTGGTGGTAGAGAGGTTGGAGTAGAAGAAATTGATTCTCTGGACAGGTGTGGTTTGTACACATAAATTGAGATCAGGAGTATTTGTCATTGTTTGAATAATTGAACACAATCTGTCTGCCACATTAGCACACAGACTCTGACTTGCTCGTAGGGGATGAAGTACTTATTTCACTCACTGATATGCAAATCAATTTTGAACCTTTATGTAATTTACTTTTCTGCATTTTTGTAAATGAGCAAACCTATAAAATCAACAGGTGATAATTTTAATTATTTCCCCACTTTATCTCAGCTGAAGAGTTTGAAGCATATTGTTTAACTAGTTTAATTTCATTTTCTTATGCTATACCCTTTAATTAACCTTTTGCTTTCATTAATTATTGCAAGTGGGTGCTGGTTATGTGTATAATATTTCCTAAAACTGTGACTATTTCCTGTTGTCCACTTTGTCCATAGTTGACCTTTCTCACAGATTGTTCCCAGCTGAGTCTCTCAACATTGTACAGAACTCATGTGTAAAAATGACTGTAGTTATTCAGTGGCTCTAATGTTTGCATTTTCTCCACACCAGTGTTGTTTTTGCTTAAAAAAAAGTCCAGTAAGAAAATAGAAAATTGGCATAGAAAACAGTGGGCAGCCCAAGTACAGATGCACAGACTTATACGAAATATAAAAAATATACTTATACAAGTATTGAGAAAACCTAAAAGAGTTCCTTTTTCAGAATCGTATACATGACTTATTATTATATGATATTTATCGAATCATGTTTTTATCTCTTTGCATGTTGCAGCTTAAGATAACACAGCTTCTGTATGTAATGCAGAAAAAAATAGCAAATATCATGAATAGACATGTTCAAAATGGAGCATAAAAGTGCACAGAAGCCACATTTTTATTAATATATAATATTAAAATATACCAGGGATAATATGGATGACTGCAGTAGTACGTGAATATCCTCTACCAACTTTATAGTGATTGCAGGGAGACTTTGTATTGTTGCAACCTCTTCCCAGCCCTCGTTTCACTGCTATAGAGATTATGTTGCCTCCATAGCAACTGGTACAGTCAGAATGATATCAAACCAATGAATTATTTATTCTCCAGGAGGGTAATCGAGGCTGTAGATATTCTGTACACAGGTTGGGACTGCAGTGTACATACACACGAACACACACAATCATACTGCAGCACAGACAAGATAGTCAAGGGACATCGTAGTAATGACTTTTTCATTTCGTTTATTCTCCTTATGAGTAAGGGAAAACAAAAGGATGTGAGGCAATCTGCATGCTATTATCTGCACTGCAGTTATCAAGAGATCACCCATATAATTTTAACCTCTGCAGAAGTTAATATACCATGGATAAATTAAAATTCTTTGATCTAAAAAGGGCTAAATGTTCATGATTGAATGTATCCAAAGTGGCCACTAAAAATGGCACAATTGGCTTTATTTTTAGATAACTGAGCTTTGTCCATTTCCTGTGGAATTTCCTGTTTTTCCTGTTTATAAAAATACCTCAAAATGGCTGTGACAAATAATAAGCCTATGTAATACAATAAATATGTGAAGAGGCTGCAGGATAAATTTAGTAACTACATAAAAAAACTCCCAGAAAACTGCACCTCTCACCTTTTTGTCTATTTGGAGCTTGTATAATGGATTCAATAATTTTATACCAGCACTACCTTTCTGCTAAAACCCCTTCAAGCTCATACGTCAGTATTTTTAACGTTTATTTTAAAATAATTTTCACATAAATCACCATAAGATGGATTTCTGTGAGCATTTTCAGTACGCCTGGACTCAGGTGACACTCTGGCTTAGGAAAAAGCTTTTTTTTCACAGTGTGAACATCACCAAAACTATGCCTCTATTGATTTGCTGCAAGCTTTAGGATGTAAAAAATTCTCCACTGGGGAAAGCGCCCAATTTGAATGTTATCAGACCATTTAATAACCATTATCAGCTGTTATCAGCCCTGTACCTATTGCTAATAGATGCTCTCCTCTACAATCAGGCTGAGAAGGCAGTTAGCTACTGTATTACAGATTACATAGGAGAGCTAAGTAACAAGTATAGCTTAGTAACAAGTGCTTAGAGTTGTGAGTGGTTTATTTATTTTGTTGAGCCAGAAGTCACAACTTTTTGGACGAGAGACTGCTAAATTAGCAGCTAACGCTAGTTGGCTTTGTCAGCAAGCTAGCTCCAAATAACTCAAAAGAAATTGCTTGTAAGAAATGTTCTAACACGAGGAACCTCAAACATGTAAGACACTTGTGTAAAGTGGAATAAAGTCTTCCTCACAGCCTCATATGTGGATTCTTGCTTCTATTTTAGCCCGAAAACAGATTACTCATTACTTCTTCCATTCAGCAAGGCAAGAAAGCCTTCTCTGAATAAGCCTCTAGAAGGTGAAGTAGGAAACGCATAATGGACATTGAGTGGGTTTATCAAATATCAAATATCAAATACATGTTGTTAAGCATTGAATTACTTTGTCTTTCTGTCTGTAGATACTACTCAGTGTTGTACCCACTGGAGAGGAAAATCTCAGACGCAAGATCTCGAGATCTGGTCATCTATATCTGGGTCCATGCAACTGTGGTCAGCCTCCCCGTGTTTGCTGTGACCAATGTGACTGATGTGTACGTGACCTCATCCTGCTCAAATGACCCCGCCCGCTCGCTGAGTCACATGGTGTATGTGTTGATCTACAACATCACCACAGTGATCCTCCCCCTGGCTCTGGTCTTCCTTCTCATGCTTCTGATCCGCAGAGCACTAAGTGCCAGCCAGAAGAAGAAGGTGATCATCGCAGCTCTGCGAACTCCCCAGAACAGCATCTCTATCCCATACGTGTCCCAGAGGGAAGCCGAACTTCATGTAACTCTTCTGGCTGTGGTACTGGCTTTCTCAGCTTGCAGCGCGCCCTATGGGGCCTTAGTATTTTACCGCACTATTTTGGCAGATGCTAAAGAGCTGCCTGTCTCACTGTATCTCACAGCCCTCTGGCTTCCTAAGGTATCCTTGCTCACCAACCCACTTTTGTTTCTGACTGTTAACCGCTCAGCGCGTCACAGCTGTCTGGACCTGCTGGCCAGGATTCACAGACGTTACAGTCGCCGTAACGTGGTTAGCACTGGAGGTCTGGCTTCTTTAGGAGCAGATGGCGTGATTGGGGAGCCAGTAGGACTGGAGACTGCTGGTCGATCTGGAAGCCAGCTTCTAGAGATGTTTAACATTGGCCAACAGCAGATCTTCAGACCGTCTGAAGAAGAAGAGGAGGAGGATGGGGAGAATGATGTGGAGCTCCCATCTCAAGGATCAGGAGAAGGCTCAGGGCCCAAAGATGACCAGAAAGGTGGGTCAAGAATGGGAAGCCTCAGAGGTGAAGTGATTAATAAAAAGGACTCTCTGCAGGGCACAGGAGGAGGGCTGGTTATCACCAAGGAGGTCCCTCCTTCAGTTATAGCCCCCCGGGCCTCTCCAGTCCATACATGCGCTTATGCCTCTTCATCACAAGTGGCACCTGCTACACCTACAGAAGCAGAGGACTCCCCACAGTTTGGTTTTGGACCTTTTGAGCTGCCACCTCAGTGGTTACCTGAGACCAGGAATAGCAAGAAGAGGCTACTGCCACCGCTGGGTAACACGCCTGAGGAGCTGATCCAGACCAAAGTGCCAAAGCAGAAGCCAGAACGCAGGATCAGCAGGAACAACAAGGTCAGCACAATTCCCACCGTGGATCCATGAACTGTACTGTTGGCCTCTGATCTGCAACACTGGAAAAATCAGAACTCCTTTGGGAGAAGACAATGATGTCTGCATGGTTTCTTCTGGTTCCTTCTTCTGATTTGCAGTTGTAGCTCTTGTAGAAGTTCAGGTTCGACATTTTACTGCAGAAAAGCAGGTTCCCTGAAGCACTGTATTTCCATTTGTGAATCAATTTGATATCAATATAATATTTCTAGTCTGACAAATATGTCCATTCCATCCAATTTCACAGCTCTTCGAGAGGTCCAGTTTTATAATTAAGGACTTCCACAATGACTCCATGATGAAGGAAAATAGATGCCTTCATAAATCTTTCTTTTTATTGGAGGTGACATCAGTAGTCAAACAACACTGTACAAATCCAATTATCTTGAGGGATGCACTGATAATGGATAATATATTTCCACAGCAAATAATCAAGCAACCATTATGGACCTGCTAACAAAACAGTTTTTAAAAATAGTTCTAATCTGATTGCACTGTGTATATGAACACATCTCAGTGTTGGTCTTTTCACTTAACCCATTGTGGGACTTTTCTTTTCTATGTTTGATTTACAGAAATGTTTTGGGTATTGTCTGCTGCCTTTGTTTTTTGTCAAATTCCACTTTCTGAACATTTCTAGTAATGTCTTAGATGTTGTCGTGATTTTCACTTTCGATGTCGATGGTTTTCATAAGATTAAAACACTGACGTAGAGTATGCAAATACATGTTTACAATGTGAAACAATCCGAGTTCAACTGTGTGTTCAGTCTTGGTTTCTGGAAGTGCATCACATATACTGAAATCTGCAGGTTCATGCACACTGGGGATCTTTTAGCGACCTTACATCAATCTTAATGATTTCTCACAGATTTCCTGAAAGTCAGTTGCTCAATTAAAATGTTGTATAATAAGTAGGAGCAGAGATACCAAGTGCACATTTTATATCATCTGACGCTCTGTAAAACATGTTTCCTTTTAAATATCTCTGATTGACACTTCTGGCTCTGTCTCCTTTGTGATGCAGAATTCATCAGTAAAAGCTTTGACCTGCACCTTTGGCTGAGGTAAACAGAGCTGGGCTACACTTCAAATATTTGTCAAGCCGTAACTCCCTTCGGGGCTACCCACAATTCCTTGTTATGTCCACAGAGGAGCTGAATCTATGCTGCATCCTACCCATGCTGTTATCAGGCGAATCGTTCACTCATGCTTGACTTGAAATAATATCCACCGGTGCTACTTAAAAGCAAGAGAGAGATGAGTAATAGCTTTATTCAAATACACTGGATGCAGCAGTGACTTTTTGAGCGGTCAGGCTGTGTGTGGTAGTTGCTGTAATAGATATAGTGGATAAACCGAGCAGAAAATGTTATTCAGTGTTGCCAAAAGGAGAAGATTATTGATTGTTTCCTAGAATATTGACTTGTATTTCCCACCCAAATTGATTCAAGGCTTATTCAAAGACCCTAACCTGATTCTCTTGCAATGATCAAGGGTTTGACAACAGAAATATTGTAACTGTAAAAAGAGAAGTCACACTAAGGTTTAAAGTCTGCTTCCTAAACGAATACAGTAGTTCTTGACCTTGGGGAGGTCTTACCATCACAGGTTGGTTAAGATGCCATTCTGAAGCTTTTGATCAGTGCCAGTAATGAATTTTTAGTTTAAGCTCTTAGGCTAACATGGCCCTGAAGAAGAAAGACAAAAAGAAAAACAGAGTTATGTAAATTCATGTCAAATATTAAATTATAAATCAAAACCCACAGAAAACCTCTTACAGAGTTAAATCAGTGTTAGTTTCCCTGTGCCTTGAGGCAAGTCCATGTGTGCACTGCATTTCGTAACTTGTAGAGTACACTGCGTAAGTCTTGAGTCAGCCCCTCCCTTTTTTATATTTTGCTAAGAAAATGGGAAATGGGTGCAGTGATTTATTGAAACATTTGCAAACATAAATGGAAATATGGTATGTAAGGCAAAAACAGAGTTTGCACAAATATAACAAGCTTGAAAATCAATATTTTACAGCACCACCTTTTATTCTTCAACACCACTGACTGAAATGCAGCCCTAAACCATGACAGCACCTCCATCATTTATTACAGATGGCTGTAGACACTCAGTGTTGTACCTCTTGACCTCCTGTGTACAATGATTTGTACCGAAAAATTTAAATCCACCACTTCATAAGATCTGTTGTCACTGTGCAGTTCTTGTGAAATTTGGTATATATCAACTTTTTCTCCCCGTATCTCTTCCTTCCTGACTTCTTGACAGCCACCCTTCCACTGAGACCATTTCTTCTGTTGAGGCTTCAGTGAACAGTAGATGGATCAGCTGAAATGCAGATGAATCTCTCATGTTCAGTGTCAGGTCTTTGCTGCCTGCTGGGCATCACTTTCAGATACTATTAATCCACTGCAGATACCTTAGGCACTTGTAACTTCTTCTTTTGTTTTCCACTTATTAAATTTCATTACTTTTATTAAGGATATGCTACACACCAAGTTGAAAGATGCCACACTTTTGGCTAATAACGTTTTGTGATTCACCTTGTTAGTACAAAACCTCCCCGAACTATTAATCAAATACTGTTAAGTTCACCCAAAGAATTAGGAAAAAATATCTTTTTATTTAATTGAAATTAATTAATTAATTAACTTATTAATTTGCAGCTGGTTTCTGGTAACTAAGTGCCTAAAAATAAAACTTAAAATAACTCATTTACTCAGTGTTAAGTGGACAAAAGAACAAAACAAACACAGAAAAAGAAACATTCCTTGGTCAATTTTCTGGAAAATTAGCAGGTCCCAGGACTGGACTGAAAGTGAAAAGCAGCCTGGAGAACTATTGTACAAGACCATTTAAGAAAATTATGATAACATCTGGCTCAAGACCTTTGCACGATATTGGACAGCTGCACAAAAATTTATAAAGTGACTATTTACTGTTTGAGTATTGTGTATCGATACATAGAGAGGTAATTTCTGCTTACTTAAAAAAATAACATAAAATAATTTAAACTTCTATCAAAGTGAAACCCAGTTTGTTCAAGTAATTGCTGGGAAATAAAAATGGCATAAGAGAGTGTGATACTGAAAGTGCTTCAAAGGCAGTGATTGACACTGAGGAGGATAACCTAATCTCTGACAGAAAATTGGGTCACGTTCTTGTGTGAGACGCAGCTAACTACCATTGCAGACAACTCGCAACTTAAAGGAAGCATAAAAATAGAACTGTCTGGCTGAAATCATCAGAAGGTTTTTCGTTTCTCATGGCCTCAGCTGGATTCATCATCTGTCAGTGGTTAATGCTAAAGAAGTACGAACGGAAACCAAACATCACTTTTGAGAAAAACCATAAAAAAGTGTTCTGTGTCTTTGAATCAGATGCAATACCTTGGTGTAAAATTTACTGATAAGGTTATGGGAATAATTTATGTCATAGAGGAACTTGAAAACTGAAAAAAAATCATACATGAGTGACACATGCAGAGAAGCTGCAGGTGTTGTGGTAGGTTGATGTGGCCCAAATGGGCCATGAAAAAAGTGCTTCCATCCAATCAAAAGAAGACATGGAGGATATTTTGTACCACTATCAATATGATGTAGGTGTGCTTTGAAATGTTGGCTTTCCCTTTGGTGTCCTCAGGCAACAAGATTTGTGCTCCATTTGTATTCTTTGGAAAATCCCCTCATAAGGCACCATGTACAGAGGACTCCTTGCACTTGCAGGAAAATACCAATATTTTCAGTTTACTGCTGCTGTGGCTGAGCTTTAGTCATGTTGTCAAGGATTTTGTTATTGTGACTAACGGGGTGGTCAATGTCTAGATGTATTAGAAGCAGTTCAGTGGATTACCACCTACATAAAAACTCTAATGTATTCTGTCATTCGAAAAGCTGCTGAATTTAGGCATGCTAACTAAAGAGTCCCCCCATCTTTTATTAGTCTGAAACTGTCTCTTGTTATGTGACTTGCAAAGATAGTTGAAAAAAACTAAGTAAAACATGCTTCAACATTTTTAATTACAGCAAATTATAGCAGCTGCAATCTAGACTGCAAAAGTTTAATCTTCTTTGCCGTCTTTGTAAGAAGGAGCACATGACAGATTTTTGAGTAACTGAAGTGAGAGAACAAAGTCTGTATTTGTTATCAGCTTTGGTTTATTGTAATCTAAGCAGGAATTGTCGTCACTGGTTACCGTCCTTGTTTTTTTCCCTTTTATGGAAGATAGTATTGGATTTTAGGTGCTGTTTACCAAGTCAGTGGGCACGATCAATTCGGTGGTGCCATTAAGAAGTAAAACCAAAGATAATGATGGAAATGCTATGACAAAGTAGCATGGAAATGTTGTTTAGTCATATAATTTTAAATTTGTGTATTTCATTAAAATAAACAGTAGTTATGTAGCACATTTCAAGATAAATATTACAAGGTACGTGACAATCAAAGACAAAAAGTTAATTTAAAGCAAATTTAAAAAGATTTAAAAAGCTTAGCCTACTTTTAAAGAGATCACTGAGCCCCCAGCTTCTGGGTTCACTGAGAGAGAGTTCAAGAAACTGGCAGCCACCATTTTTAAAACTCTCTCTTCTTTAGTGCTATGTCTTGTATCATGCAAAGCCATCAGGTCCTAACCACTTAACCTCAGGGGACCTCCGGAGCATATATGGATGTAAAAGTTCACTGGCCTAGAATTTCAAAGTGGACCCTGATTTTAATGGAGAGTCAGTGTAACAGAATTATCAAATGTGCGATACAAGGATTTATACGAGTGGATCAGAAGCCTTACAGTAGAACTTCAGATATTTTAAGGAGGTTTTGTTCAGACAAGTAAACAGAGAATAAATCTAAATAATAATATGAAATAAAGGCATGAATGAATAATCTCCAATTCAGTGTGTGATACAAAAGAACTCAACTTACCAATATTTTGTAAGTTTGCTCCTTCTTAAGAAAGACTGAGTCAAAAGTTCACTCAAGGGATGTGTCAAGGGAACCTGGAGTTTCCATTACCTTGGGTTCAAGTTTGTTGGAGCCACAAACAAGGTCTTCTCATTTTTCTTCATTAACTTGACAATAATTGCCAACTATTCAACTTTTATTACAGTACCTATGCAAGTTCTCTAACTAAGAAACGTCTTGGGTCTCATAAGAGAGAGATGATGTCACTTACATAGCAGCGAAAAGAAATGTCCTTCAGCGTGCTTGAAATGTGCTGGATAGGGATCTGGTAAACTCAAAAGCAGGCCCAGCTATACCCACCCAGTAACTCAGATAATCAAGCATAATGTGACGATCAACAGAGATAAGTATAACAGAGCAATGTCCTGCATCACCATACACCAAAATGTCATTGGAGACTCTAACAAGAGCAGTTTCAGAGAAATAATCACCAGAAAAAGATAAAAAAAAAGATCAATAATGTCGTATTTTTCTAGAACAGTTGTAAGCTGCTTCTCAAAACCTTTTCTTGAAACCCAGCAATAAAATCTAATTATAAGGTTGGTATGTAACTAGAATTTTTTTGAAGCAGGATGATGCCATTCTTAAAATAGACAGGGACCTGACCAGAGTGAAGCATCAGTTTTACTGAGCACACAGGGACTGATAGACTGAAAGGCATTTTTTGAACAAAGACTCAGGTAAAATGTCAAAGGAGCAAGAAGATGCTCTCTTGAAATAAAAAAATGGGAGGACTATTATAAACTGGAACCTAAACAGCCAAAAGCAGAGGCTCTTCTAGCAGAAATATAAACCACCATCATATTAAATAAAATCAGTTCATGATTCCAAAAGGCTCCAGCTTAAAAACCAGTTTTACAAAGTCTGGTGTGGAATCGTTCGGCTGCACAGTTTGAAAGCCATAAGTGAGCTGCTGGTGAAGAGTAGAAACAACACTCTGACAACAAAGATAACAGGTAAGACTGTTTGAGGAGTTCACCAAGTCTAGTATAGTATTTTTAACAAGTCCTGCAAACTAAACAACAATATTACTTGCCTATAATGTTAGAAACTGTAGTATCTTTTGTAAAGAGATGATGTAGATTATAGTTAGTCAACAATCAGGATTTAGGTTAAAATATTCAGGGCTAATTGGCTAAGTGGTTAAGGGCTGATAGTGATCATCCATTAAAGAATCTTGACAAGTGGTGAACTAGACTCAATGAAATTAGTTTAAAATCTGCCTTTTAATATGCAGGACTTTGTGGTCAGAGTTCTATTCACCAATCAGGTTTGAGCAAGCTGTTGCGTGCATGGAGGCAAACAGGTCATGAAGAGAGCAGAAAAGGGAATGCCCTAGCTGAAATGCAATCTTAAAACATCATCTATCATCTGAATAGTTGCTCATAGCTTTATTTAGAAAAAAAAATGTAGTGGAAAAACTGAAAGTTGGCCTGTATATCCGCTAGCTACACTCGAAGCCCCAAAAAACTGTCCCTTGACCTCGGAGGCTAAGTCCGCAGACGAGCTGATGGGTTCCCAGAGTGGCTAAAATAGCAAACAGCAGACTTAAAACTGAATCCTTTTGGTTGTGTCACATCCCCAAACTTTATGCAACATCCCCGTTTGGGAAGAATGGTCTTGAATGGAATTTTGATGTTATTTTGATGATGTGCCATTTGTGCCATTTAACTGTTAATTCTAAACAATTTACACTGCTTGTGGGAAGTAATAAAAATAATCTTCCACAAGAAATAAACACTGACTATAAATAACACAAATAGCCTCTTGGGTCAAAGTCTGAGGGCATATAAAGGCACCAAACTACTTCTGCCTTTTCTTGTTATACACAGCTGGTAGTTTATGATGGAAAATGTAATAAATGGTCATAAGTTTACAAACGTCATCATGGGCATGAATGTTACGGTAATTGTGGACTTTTCTTTTCCCAGGGCTGAATGATTGTCCAGCATACATCCTAAATTACTTTTAAAAAAACCCCCAAAAGACCCAACAAGAATTGGTTGCACAGTTTGGAATTTTTTTTTCAATTTAATTCTAACCCAACCGGTAAATAAATATGCGCACAGAATGGGAACATTCTGGTTGGATGATTGACTTCTCTGCAGAGGAGTGGTCTAAGACTTCACTGAAATTGGTTGGTTTCCTGGAGTGGGCCTGGCTTTTTAGCAGTCCACAAATTTCCTTTAGGCTTGAGGTCAGGCCTTTGGAAAGGTCACCTCAGAAGCTTAATCTTAGCCTGCTTAAACATTCCAAACCATGATGTGTATTTGACATCATTGTCCTGCTGGAACACCTAAATTTATCCAGATTTAGGTCATCTAGCTGTTAATTGAAGCGGAAATTGAAGAATTTAGAGGTACTCCTCCTTCTTCATTATTCCATTTTTTTGTGCAACCTAACAGTACCACTGGCAGCAAAACGGCCCCAGAGCATGATGATAATCAGCATGCTTGACAGCAGTTACACTGTTCTTAGGTTTAAAAACCTCACCTATATTCCATATTCCAAATACACCTTTTGGTATTATGGCCAAAAAGCATTTCCAGTTCATGGCAGGCTTGAAACTTTTGGTGGTTCCTAGGTTATTCCTGAACATACGACCTAATTTCCTCACATCTGAGGGTGAGATTTTGGGTCTTCCTTCACAGTTTAGCAAAGTGCTTAGACATTCAAATAACTTGTATAAATGTATAGATCTCCTTCTTAGATCTTCACTGAGTTTTAGGATCTTTCCATTGTTCTAAAAATCTGTCAGTTCAGTCAGTGCTTCCAGAGGAACCCTTTTCATGCTGGCAAAGAGTAACTACCAGTTGTAGTCAATCATGATGACTAATACGGTAAAAGATGAAAGCTATTGTAGAACTATCGGAATATATTTGAGTCTGTATCTATACTTCTGGCTGTGTGTAGATTAAAGGAAATACAAAAATAAATTCAAAGAAATCATTAAAAGCCCCAAAGTACCATGACATTCATGCCCATGATGAGTGTATGTAAGCTCCTGACCACAACTGTAACTTGTTTCAGTTGGTGAAATAAATAACAGAAACTATGGTAAAGAAAAAATAGTTTATTTAAGGTTTATATAACAATGACCAGATTGTACAGGACTTTGGTTTTGGTAGAATGTAGTACTGAAAACAAGAAAGGCTGAAGCTGCTTTTAACTACTGATCAGCTATTCTGTGCTTGGCTGACAGAGAGGCCTGAGAACATAAACCCAGAGACTTCAATTACACAATAATTGGGAGCCAGAGACTCAGTGTGATGAGAACATTTGAATGATAATTGCCTTCCTGCTTGAAGCCATGCTATAAAAGAAGGCTTAGGAACATGGACTTCTCTGCTGCGTCACAAAGAAAACTATATTTGTGCATCACTCATCATTTAGGTGTATCCTGTACATGAACAGAAACGTTGCCACAGCTACAGAGGTCTCAGAAACACACCACATAACAATGCAGCATTAAAGGTGATTAGTTCATTTAAATGCACAACAACGTTAATGATAATTTAATATGCTCCTCGTCATTATGCAGCGGTCAAGCCTTATTTTCATTTGAGAAAATGAGTCACTAAGTGGTCCACAGAGCCATTATTGGTATCATTAAAACATTAAATAACAACAAGCACACAGATGTAAATTGAACTCACATACAAACACAGCACAAAAGTTTTTTTTTTTTTTAAACAAACAAATGTATAATTTATTTTTTGTAGCCATTACTGGTAATAAGTGGAATCAAATGATGATGTCTAGTTAGAGTGATGGCTAGGCAACTGAACCCAGTTCCTTTAGTGCAGGTGCTGTAGCAGCTCCATTGTGCTGGTTTCAAATGGGAGGCTGAGGACAGAACAAGTGTGAGTATGTATTAAGGACATGAATAGAGTGGTGGTGCTAATGTGGAGTGCCCAAATGATGGCAGGCAGACAGATGCAAAGTCAGAGATTTTAAAGCAGTCACCACTCTTATTCTACTGTAGGCACAATTATAACTTTATTATAATTACTGAATTTAGTACAGCAATAACTTAATGTGTCATGCCCAACACTCAAACTCACTGAGGAACTCAGGAAGCTATATTCGCATTGGCTAATAACTTGGAATAGGATATATCCTGGATAATTCTCCTTTCTGACTTTCAGAACGAACATAATTTAAACCAGAATATCCGTAGTGTAGTAGCTCATTCGGCTCACCCATCACAAGAAAGAAACCAATGAGAATCTATTGAGAAGGCAAGCGTCGCAAACAGTGATATCCAGAACAAAATAATCTTGTTTCACTAAAACCTGACCATTACTCTGGCAGTAATGACAATGACAAACATAATCATGACCAGAAGCACAGTTGGATCAAAACCTATTAGAAAAAGTCTGAGCATTGCTGTCGGAGGTGCAACGATTCTTGTGAACTTTGAAGGGTTGGACAGACAATAGATGACTAGCTATTTCATAAGCTTATCGTAGGAGCTAAAAACAAACCTAATATTCTCTTCAATGACTTGAAAGTAGTTTTTCTTCCTTTGTTTTCTTTTTTTCTTGGACTTTGCTTTTTTGCAACTACAGGAGGGACTATCTCACTTTTAAAGCCAGCTTTAAGTGGCCATTGGAGAAACCGTAGTTTTTGGCACTTCATTATTTAGCTTCAGAGGTTGCTGTTTTATCCTGTGGAGTTAACGGTTTGTGCACGGCTGACTCAACTCAGCAGTCAGCACTCGGACTGGAGTACATAACCTGAGGGAGAGCTTTTTTTTTTTTTTTTTTCTCAAATCTCTTTATTTGGTTTTCCAGTGTTCTTTATCATAAAGGCAACTAAGATTCAAATATAAATGATTACATATATACAATAAAAATTAAACAAAGTAAAAACAAAACAAAACAAAACAAAACAAAAAAAAGCAACAACAAACAACGTTGGACAGAGGATGTTATTTATCGAACTACCAATGAGGCTCAGTGATCATTTATATCTGTACAGTATTGAAGAAATCTATAAAAGGTTGCCAGGTTGAATGGAATTCCTCCAGCCTCCCCTTTAGTAGGAGTTTAATTCTTTCCAGCTGCAAGTGTCTCAATAAATCTTGTATTAACGCTGATGTGGTTGGAGGCACCTTTTGTTTCCAATTTAGTAGAATCAAACGGCGTGCCAGCAGCGTCACAAAACGTATCACATTATTTTGGGTGGCTGATAGGTCTACAACAACCGGCTTCACTCCAAATAAAGCACAGATTGGGTCTGGCTTAAGTGTTTTTTTTAGAATTTTAGACAAGATATGAAAGACATTATTCCAATATGTTGCTATACAGGGACAATTCCAAAACATATGCGCCAGTGAAGCAGGTTGCTGTTTACATCTTTCGCAGGACGAGTTTACATTGGGGAATATTTTTGACAGTTTCAACTTTGATAAATGGAGTCTATGTAGCACTTTAAACTGTAAGAGTCCATGACGAATGCAAACAGAGGAAGAGTGTACATTTTCCTGGGCTTTTGTCCATTGATTGTCTGTAATTCTCGTACCAAGGTCACACTGCCAGGCCTCTCTCAGATAGTCAAGTGTGTCAATTCCATCCAGTTGTAACAATGCGTTGTGAATTTTTGTTATTAGTCCTTTCTTGAGTGGATCAAACTGAAATAAGTTATCTAAGGCAGAGTCTGGGGGCCGACCTGGAAAAGATGGAAAAAGCCTCCTTACAAAGCTTCTGCTCTGTAAGTATTTGAAAAAGTCATTACTATGCAAGTCAAATTTTTCTTGCAGTTGCCGGAATATGGGAAAAACCTTGTTGATGAATAAATCCTTTATTGAGTGCAGCCCCTTGTGGTTCCGTTGGAGAAATGAAATGTTTGAAAGTGATGGTGTGAATGTTGCGTTATTCATGAGTGGAGTTAGTATGGAAGCTTCCTTCAACCCGAAATGTTTCCTTATCTGTGTCCAGATTTTAATTGTATGAGAGACTACAGGATTTTTAAAGTCATGTTTAGGGATAGGGAGAGCTGAATAGATCATAGCTTCTAATAAGGAGGGGTAGCAGCTTTCATTCTCCATCGTTGTCCAGTCGGCCCCCTTAGTCCGCAACCAAAACGGCATGGAACGAGCATTACATGACCAATAATACAGACGGAAGCATGGTAACCCCATCCCTCCCTGACATGTCAGTCTCTGCAGGTAGCTTTTCTTGATTCTTGGATTCTTTCTGTTCCATATGAAATAGGATATTAAGGAGTCTAATTTATTAAAAAAGGCTTTATTAATCACAATAGGGATACACTGAAATAAAAATAAGAATTTGGGAAGAATATTCATTCTAACAATGTTTATCCTCCCTGCTAGTGAAATTGGTAGATTAATCCATTTGTCTATGTTATTTTTGGTTTCATCATATAATTTAGAGAGATTGTGTTTAAATAAACCATAATAATCCTGAGTGATATTTATTCCAAGATATTAGAACTGATTAGAAACCCGAAATGGTAAGGTATTGAAACAACTTGGGTTACCTATTGCTTTAGAGTTGACTGGGAATAGCACACTTTTAGATAAATTCAATTTGTATCCTGACACTTCTCCAAAATTCTGCAAAATTTCCATGATTACTGGGACTGATTTTGCAGGGTTAGAAATATACAGTAGTAAATCATCTGCATAAAGCGAGACTTTATGTTCTGCTTTTCCCCTTCTGATCCCTGTATATTCGTCTGTTGAGCGCAGTAGAAGAGCTAAAGGTTCAATAGCCAATGCAAAAAGCAGAGGTGAAAGAGGACAGCCTTGTCTTGTTGAACGATTCAGATCGAAATAGTCGGAGTGGACATTGTTTGTTTGTACCGACACTTTTGGTTGGATGTATAGTAGTTTAACCAGAGAAATAAATTAAGGGCCAAATCCGAACCTCGACAGGGTCGAGAAGAGATAATCCCACTCGACCCTGTCGAAGGCCTTCTCCACGTCCAAAGAAAGCAAAATTTCAGGATTAGGATTATGCTTGTCTTGCGTATAGATAATGTTTAAAAGTCTTCTAATATTAAAAAACAGCTGCCTGTCTTTAATAAATCCTGTTTGGTCCTGAGATATAATTGTTGGCAGAACCGTTTCCAGGCGTGTTGCCAAAATCTTTGCAAGTATCTTATTATCTACATTAATTAAGCTGATCGGTCTATATCAGTGGTTCTTAACCTTGTTGGAGGTACCGAACCCCACCAGCTTCATATGCGCATTCACTGAACCCCTCTTTAGTGAAAAATAAAATGTGATTTTTTTACTGGTGCACAAAATGAGCCATGGCGAAGGCTCTGCCGAACCCCTGAGACCGACTCACCGAACCCCTAGGGTTCGATCGAACCCAGGTTAAGAACCACTGGTCTATATGAAGCCGGGTCTAAAGGATCTTTTTCTTTTTTATAGATCAAAGAGATGCTTGCCTGATATAGAGTCGGCGGTAGGGCTTTTTTGTCCAGCGCCTCATTATATACTTCTAGTAACAGGGGTGAGATATGGTCTTTAAAGGCCTTGTAAAATTCCGAAGTATAACTGTCTAGACCCGGAGCTTTGGAGTTCTGTAAATTATCTATTGCTTGCTGTATCTCTTGTATAGTTATGGATTTTTCGAGTTGTTCTACTTTGTCTGGGTTGATCACAGGTACACTAAACTTGTTAAAGAACATCTCAAATAGTGCGGGGTTCTTTTTTGATTCTGAGGTGTATAAGTCTACATAGAAACTTTTGAATAAGGGAGAGCTTTTGAGGGCTCTTTTGACTTGTAAATTTTAAGTTGTTTTTTTTTTTTTGACTAGTTTGAATGTTTTGGTCTTGTCTTCATTTTCATCCCGTTGGTCTGCTATTACCCCCTGAACACACTCTTTCTTATATCACATCTCACTGACTTTCTGGGGTGTGTGTAACAAAGGACAGCTCAGCAACAGGGTTTTTCTTTGGTCTATGATATTTGAAATGTGTCTCTTGCGGTCTCAATAAATAAAAGAAGCCTGTGTGACAAGTGGAAGGCAGCTGTTTGGGAGCAACAGGGCCAAGAGACCCAATTTTTGCACCCAGCTTAGCTCAGCTTGCCTGGCAGCCCAGAAAAGAAACTGTCACAGTCGTGTGCCTCGACAGCCTTTTCTTTTTCTTTTAGTGTGAGTTTAAGTGAGTCAAAGCAATTACCTCGGCCTGAAACCCATCAGCAGGATGTCACGTGACTCTTTTATTGTATACAAGCGATGACTAAATGGTAATTTCGTCAAACCTTTAAAGATAAATAATGGAAATTGCTTGGACTTTCTTAGTGAGCTAGCTTACGCAATCACACTCAGCCCTTCAGTTTTAAGGGTTGTTCCTGTGAGTGCAGAGTTAGTGTGTAGGTGTGAAAATGACAGGTGTCATCTCTGTTAGTGTCAGGTCATCATGGTTACATCTGAAAGCTTGACATTTCTTCAGCAGTCTTTCCAAAATCCTCAGTGTTCTCTGTGCATGTTATAGAACTAGCTGTTAATATGTTTAGGATGTATTCTTCAAAGCTTCAGTGTCATTTAAATGTGCATCAATGCAGACTTGGCCCCAGAGCTCAGCTGGCACCTTTTGTTCGCAGTCCTCACCTGTGCCTCTCGTCTTTCATCAGTAATATATTTTTGTTGATGCATAAAACCTGACAGGTTCTGTCAGAGGTGATGGTGGTGATGTAGAACCGCTTAGACTCCTTTTTCCTACTCAGAAGGACTCTGTTTCTCTCCTGTCTAAAGTGCAGATGTGTTTACATTTTAAAACAACACCTGATGTTTCTGTGAGTAAAAAAAAAAAACAGAATACACTTCTAACTGGAAAGGTAAAGATTTGTGTTTTTCATACCTTTGGCACTGCAGTCTACAGTTTCATCACATAAAACCTGATCTTCTTTGGGTATTGTGTGCAGTAGATTTTCTACTGGATCAAAGCTTTTCTTTGAACATTGGCTGCTTTTTCAATCATTTTCAGTCCACTCCTTGTACCCGACCATTTAATGATAACTTTTTTTTTGCTAAGCTAGTCTAATCACTCTTTAACCCTAGCCTAATCATCAACTTAATTAAGCATATTAAAGGCACCTATTTGAAAAGACAAACTGGTGTTGTGTTTATACAAATTTTAAATTGTAATTTAGAAACTTTGCTACTAGCAGCCAAGTGCAAAAAGGCAAAATGTGTTAAGCTGGATCTACAAAAAATGCCAAAGATTGCACAGTTTGTATATAACTTTCTCTTCACCCCTTCAACAGACAGGTGACCTACAGTTCATCTATGTGTTTCAGCCCTGACTGCTGGGATAGGTTTTATCGGATTCGTTGACTCAAATAGTGGATGCGATGCCTTCTTAACAGAGGAAAACAAAAAAGGAAACAAACCAAATACAGAGGATATTTCAGTCTGCTGAAGAATGTCCCGTCTTGAGCAACTGTTGCAAAATCCCTGTACTCTTGGACTGATACACCATGGAAATGCTGAAATGCTGGTGGATCTGTCCCAGCTGTGTTTCAGAAAAAAAGAATGTGGACTTTTGGTCAAGCCTCTTATGTGTGGTCATAAACTGTCTATTGAATGGCCGTGTGACGAAATGCATTTCCGTTTTTGGCTCTTTTCTGTCGGCCTCATTTTTCAGTGCTGGAGGTTTAGTTTACATTTTACTTCTTGTTTATCTTCAGAGTTTAATTTCCTGACATTAACGCAAGCAACTAAGAATCCTCAATCTCATGTTTCAGTCTCATCTCAAGTGTCACGTGAAAAAACAAGTATTAGAAACAATCCACAAAAATGAGAGGCAACATTTTTTTCTTTCATTTTTGTATGTATGTTTTTTTCTTTTTTTTGGAGCAGCCTGTAAAGTACTGAATGAGTAGGACATGAGAGAGACAGTGAAGAGGAACAATTACCTGTACTGGTGAACGGTAGCCAGCAAATATCCCCATGGCAACCTTTTCCCCAATTCTGAGAATCATAATGATGATGAATGCAAAAGGAGGCTGACCTCTTATGTAATTTGTATAATGCATAACTGTAACACTGTCCAGAGAAAATATATCTAATATTCAATGTTCAATTTTTTGTGCTTGCTTGTGCCTCCTGCAGCCTGTACTTCATGCCACCCTAAAAAAATAGTTGCTGCTCTTGATACTGCATTTTAAAAAATCAATCACCTGTAAGAGATCTAAAGTTTGTCACTGCTGTTTAAAATTTAAAGACAGGCGGAGAGCTAACCTAGGATTTTCTCAGCCTGTCACATACGTTCAGACCGCAGCGCATCATCCCTCTGGGAAGCCGGCGTTCACCTGGGGCGCCTCCAGCTCTCTGCGACTCATGCAGGGTTTGGGTAAGATAGCGAATCAAGGAGCGATGACAGCTGCACACTCAACAAGTCTATAGGAAACTGCAGAGGCTTTACTGCAGGACAGGTCAGTCTATTGTAATGAAGTTTTAAATCAATAATCAATAGAAAATGCAAGCTCAGGTGCTCTGACCTTTGTTCTAAATCGAACATAGAAATGCATGACTGCTTCTTCAGGTCACAGCTCAGTGAATTAAGTAGTTTTAGTGAAGGACTTAAATACGGCGACACACAACATGGAAGAACGAGACAATTTTAACAACCCTGAAGCCACTTAAACGAGAAATGACGTCAATAATGATCTGCATTTTCCTAGCAATTTTCCAACAATACTTCAGGCTAAAAAAATAAATAAAAATAGTGTCTACATGAAGTGGTTGGCAATAAAATATGTTTTAAATGGGTGGTCACAGAGATAGTTAGTGGTTACAAAATTGTAGATTTTCAATTGTCACGCAACCTGCTGCAGTTTCTCCCTGTCCATCTGAACCATATGACACACTTGATGTTAAATACTTTGAGCTGCTGTTGTATATGGAAGCCCGTTTCCGCCACTAAAAAATAAAAGAATCCATAACTCGAAATTTCGAGCTATTTTCTTGAAATTTTGAGTTATTTTCTTGAAATTTTGACTTATTAACTCAAAATTTTGCGAAAAGTAGCTCGAAATTTCGAGTTAGCACTGCCAATCAGTAATCTATGTGGATGACGTCATTTTCTTGTTACCCGGAAGCTGAAGCCCTCAGGTACAAATGCTACAGCTAAGCTGCCGGTGTTACATCCGGTCATGAATGCATAGATTGCTGATTTTTTTCAGCGTGGCTTCAAAAATGATGAAATCCTTGTGTTATTTGCTGAATCACATGGCGTTACTATCAGCAAACGTACTCGCGAAAGCGTCAATTTGTTGCGATCTGGTTTTGAGTGTGCGTTACTCTGCACCATATGCTTCGGGGTAACAAGAAAGTGACCTCGTTCACGTAGATTACTGATTGGCAGAGCTAACTCGATATTTAGAGAAAAGTAACTTGAAATTTCGAGTTATGGATACATGTTTTTTTTTTTGTTGATTTTTTTAGTGGCGGAAACTGGCTTCCATAGGTTGTAGGAAGGCTGTAATGCAGAGGAAAATAAATGTAAATTTAGACCCATAATGTGAACTGTTAATAAGCAGTCTGACAAAAGGTGTTTGGACTTTAATTTGTAAGCATAATGTACAGACTTTAAAAAAATGCAAGCAGGTTTTAGCTACGTTTTTGATTGATTTCTTGATTGAGTCCATGCTGCATGCCTTCAACATTCTTTATTAGATTCACTTCAATTTACTATCCAATAAAGGGAGATAGAAATTGGGGTCACACATCTTATGTGTTGGTGTGCACTCAGCAGCCTTTTATTAGGTACAGCTCGCTAGTACAAGGTTGGACCAACCTTTTTCTTAATTCTACGATTGAACAAGTTGCAGGAAACATTTCTAGGGAGTTTGCTCCATCTTGACATGACAGCATCACACCATTGTCAGTTGTCAATTTGTCTGCTGCACCTCCATGATAAGACTCTCCTGTTCCACCAAATCCCAAAGGTGCTCTATCAGATTGAAATCTGGTGACAGTCGAGGCCATTTGAGTAACATGTTCAAGAAGCCAATTTGAGTGATCCTAGCTTTGTGAGGTGATGTGTTCACCCAGAAGATGGGTACATTGTGGACATTAATAGCAACACACAAGCAGGCCGTGGGGGTTTAATTTTCAAATCAATTCAGTTTTATTCATATGGCGCCAAATCACAACAGCAGTTGTCTCAATGCACTTTATATTGTAAGGTGAAAACTCAAAAATATATAGAAAACCCCTACAATCAGATGACCCCTGTGAGCAAGCACTTGGCAACAGCATAAGGGAAAACCTACCTTTTAAAAGGAAGAAACCTTGGGCAGAACCAGGTTCAGGAAAGGGCAGCCATCTGCCACGAGGGTGAGGGGAGGAAAACAGCAAGAGAGTGAGAGACCATAATAACTCATTATTAAAGGCAGAGTGGTGTATAAACGCATAGTAAGTGAAAAAGTTGAGTGAAGAACAACTCAAAAGTCTTGGCCTATGTCAACATAACTAAGGGAGGATTTAGCCTCACCTAGTCCAGTTTAAATGATCCTCAGTTTAGTAATAAGGGGTCCAAAGTATGTAGAGAAAATATAACCCTTACCACTGCACCACCACCAGCTGTCTGACCCACTGGTACAAGGCAGGATAGAGTCACGCTGTCATGTTGTTTATGCTGAATTCTGAGCCTATACCATCTGAATGTCACAGCAGAAATTGAGACTCATCAGAAAACTCATTTTCTAATCTTCTATGATCCAATTATTGGTGAGGCTCATTTTCCTGTTCTTAGTTTGGTGGGTTTTCAGAACCTTCTCTGTAAACTCCAGACATGGCTGTGTGGGATAATCTCAGCAGATCAGCAGTTTTTGAAATACAGACCAACACCAAGAACCACATTCAAAGTCAATGAAATTACTTTTTCCTTCTCATTTTGATGATCAGGTTGAACCTCAGCAGGTCGTCTTGACAGTCTGTACATGTCTAAATGCATTGAGGTGCAGCTATGTGATTGGCTGATTTGTTATTTGTGTTAACAAAGAGTTGAACAGGTGTACTTAATAAAGTGACTAGCGAGCGCATATCTACAGCAGTCACGTGGTTTTGTGGGGCATTTACAAAAGTAGAGATTATGGAAATAATATGATTTGGTTAGTTGTTTAAAATCTAATGAAGACTTGTGGCAAAAGTGTCAAAGCTATGACCGCTGTGCTTCAGATATTTCACGTTTCATTACATTACCTTTCTAAAAGTACACAAACTTTAACAGTGGCAATTTGGGGTCAGTTTTTTCAACCAAAAAAAAGAAGTTTCCATTATAGCCTGTCTGGTTAAATCTTTTCCTTCCATTAACGTTAAGTACTGCATAACCAAAAAGGCAAGTTTATTCATTCAGTTCTTGCTTTAATTCAGAGAAGCGCTGTTAATGAATGCAGCGTACACAGAGCAGCTCGAAAATGCTCATGCACTGTGCAGCTCCATTATTTAATTTCACAGTCGGTATTTCTTGTAGTTTAACTTCAATGAGATTCAAAAGGCTTAACATTTTTACTTTCTCATTATGTACCAGTGTAGACAGCTGACATTTAGTGTTGAACATGACTGTAATTTCTAATTCAGCTGAGAGCCTATTGCGCAGACACTTGGCACACCGGCGTTGATATAATGTGACATTTTGTTTTCTAAATTTGCCCACTTGAGCAGAAGCATTAGGTGACATTGAGTGCTTTATTATTTTCCTTTAATTTACTTGACCTTTGTTTAAACAGATTTATAGGTGACTTTATTACTGAGGCAGGAGAATCAGCAAAACCATTCAAACAAGGCTCATAGGTAATAAAACAGGAGAGTGCTACATTGAAAAGAGGACTAATTGTTGCATTGCTGTCCCCTTTGTCACACTCAAGCGTGACTGATATTGCAGTTATGTGGATGCTTACCTACTAAAGCATAAACGCATGTACCTTCAACTGCAGCTCATTAGAATGATGAAAAATAGAGATTCTTTATAAAAAAATGACACAAGATTTTAAGTGACAGAGATCTGAACAAACATTTCTTTAAAAAAAAGGAAATGTTGGCTGATTTGGCCAATAGAGGGCAGTAGTGCCTCACAGGAAACACCTTGACATTATGCAAGTAGTTGTTGTGCTTTAAAGAGTCATGATAACAAAACCAACAGTAGTCACGAATTGCAATAGACTGGTCAGAAATCTTTCCAGGTTATTCTGTGAGGGTGAGAGACATGTAGCTCATGATGATCAGCCATGACAGCAGGCTGTCCGCTCCTTCAGGCACTTTCTCCATGCCATGCGACCAAACGGCTGTCAGACATGACAGTTTCTCATGTTCTGGTGACAGCAGGCATCAAAGCTTCAGTGTCTTGGAGGATTGTGAGGGACAGAGGCGGCAAACACAGAGGCAGGCTGATGTGCTGACGGACGCCCAGCGATCTCGTTTAACACGCCAGCGATCACAGAAACACAAACTAGCAGGCATTTGGATGGATGCATATATAGATGTGTCAGAAAACAGATGGATGCATTGTTCAGGAAATACATAGTCTGCAACCATTTTTTTTTTTTTTGATGAAGCAAAGTTAAAAATCTTGCTGTATAGAATTTAAAATGATTGCGCAAATATTAATTCAATTAGGAATCAACATGATCCATTAATCAGACCCTGTGCCTGTCTGTAGCTGACAGACAGCAAACACAGAGATGCTGTCTTCCTTCTGAGTCCAGCTTCAAAGACATGAGTGTTTATTTTATCCACGTCCAAGGAGACATAATAAAACCAGAAGGATTTTGATCGGACCAAAGGTTTATGGAAAGGCTGAGGTTAAAATGGTGCAGAGAAGGAACCGTTGAATTCAGTTAAGATATGTGGCCTTGTTTGGGCTCAGCAGGGATGATATTTATATACTACATAAGATAAAATACTTTAAATGACTGAGCTCTCGAGGCTTTGTAACAATATTCTCCCAGCAGACCGAAGTCACAATAACCCCAATCAAAGAGTGCTTGGAGTTCTGACCCCATCTGCTGGATTTAACAGGGCAGAACACACAGCGGTGATGAAGTTTTCCCGTAGACTGACGACTATTTTTCAGTCATCTTTACGTTCATGTTCCTTTAAGTGCAAGGAGAATATGTTGGAGTTGGGGAAAAAAGGATAAACATCAGTGCACGCAATAAAAATATTAGCATGTTAACCCAGTTTTAAAACTCACACTGGCTCATAAGCTGCAGGCTGCTGATTTATGGCATTATTGGATGAGTATGATGACAGATTTACCAGTGCTTTGCTTTGGGGAGAAGTCTATTTGAAGAAAATGTGTTGTTTCGGGGCAGAGGGCAGAATGAATATGTGCAACTTGCCTGCAACAAGGTGCCAGATGAACCTCCTGGGCACCAAAAAGACTTATTTTTAGCAAAGGAACCATGCAGGAAGATGAACTTGCTGGACTTTTGAAAAGACTCAGTGTCAGTAAAATGACCTCTTTTCATAAAATGTAACAGAAATCAGTTTTATCAACATCACAGTTACTCTTTTAGTAGACCCTAAGACCGTTTTTTAATTTGTCTTGTGCGTGCATGTACGTTTCTGTGTTTCATGTGTTTATTATCGTGCAATATAATAATCATTACGCTTAAAATAACAAACACTTCAGTGGGTTGATTCAGGACAAAGAAGCTCGAGAAAGCCTGGGCTGTCTGTCAAGATAAGCTTTATTTATATTTGCTGGTGCCAGATGGGGCAATATATATTTTTAACAGCAGACAGTTCTCCAGGGCGCCACAAATAAATACATTTATTGATTCTTTTTTCAGTTTATACAGGGAAGAACCTTTTGTCTAAATGTTTGCAGGGCTTATTCCCTTTCTCTATCTGCCTCTTGTATTTTCTTTTTCTTTGTTTCTTTTTCTGCCCGTCGTGCTCTTGGCTTCTTATTCGCATCTCTTGTTCCTTTGGCTTCTTGTAATTTAAGGGGAGATTTTCTGGTTTAAAGCTTTCTCTGTATTCCCCACTGTGGCTCAGACTGCGTGTTCCTTGTGTTTTTTTTTCCACCCAGTCACCTCGCTCTGCTGCATACCAGCTTTACTGTGTCTCATATAAAAACATGCACAATGGCTCTCACAATCACAGAGTGTTGTTGCTACCCAAGTGTAATTTTATCAGCACGAAACCTTGCAGATTTTGTGGCACATTAAAAAAAGAAGGAGCGAAGTCCACGGGGTTATAACCTTTTTGTTGTTGGCCCACATTTTCATAGAACATAAACAAAACTGCACGAGTTCATAGAATAACTTTGTGTTATTTTCCTGGGGATTTTTTAAAAATCATTTCCTGGGAATCTTCTGAATTTAAAACCCTTAAATTGATCACCCCCTAAAGAATGAATGTTTGAGTGAGTAAAATATTATTTACATTTAGTAGTTATATAAAAAAGAGCCAATCCATATTGTGCAATAAATTGTACAAAAAGTGTTTTTTTTCCCTTTTTCATATGAACATGATGTACACTCACTGCCTGTTCAACGCCCTGATTTCACAAATGGATGATCAGCCAATCACATGGCAGCAACTCACTGCATTTAGGAATGTAGACGTTGTCAAGATGGCCTACTGAAAATGTGATTTAAGTGACTCTGCATGGCAGGTTTTTTGGGTCTGAGCATTTCAGCCTGCTGATTGCTAATCTGATGGGATTTTCCCACACACAACCATCTCTAGGGTTTACAGAAAGTGATACAAAAAAAGAGAAAAATAACTTAACAGCTCAGGCTGCTTCTGATGTTTTCTTGGCACTCTTTGGATCCCTTATTACCAACTGAGCATCATTTAGTCAACACAGCCTACCTGAGTATAACTGCTGACCATGCCCATCCTTTTATGATCACGGTGTGTACCCATCTTCTGGCTGCTTCAAGCATGATAATTCAAAATGTCACAAAACTGAAATCATCTCAAACGGGTTTCTTGAACATAACAATGAGTTCACTGTACTCAAATGGCCTCCACAGTCACAGATCTCAATTCACCTTTGGAATGCGGTGGGATAGGAGATTTGCATCATGGATGTGCAGCCAACAAACTTGCAGCAGCTGTGTGATACTATCGCTGTTAATGTGGACCAAAGAAATGTTTCCAGCGCTTTTTTTAAACCTGTGCCATAAAGAATTCAGGCAGTTCTGAATTCTTGACCTGATACTAGCAAGATGTAACTACCAAAGAGGCCATATGAATACTTACCCACTGACTAGGTGGACAAGAAGTTTATTGCTGTGATTTAGTTCCCTGTTGCTGCTGTCATTTTCAACCATGTACAGTTGTTTTTATCTTTGATAACCTTGCTCTATGTCATCTGCAAAGACAAACAATGTTAGCAAGTAGCTAGTGAACGTATGAAAGCATAGACTGTATGTTGAAGATGGGCTCTGTGACATAACTAATTGGTTTGTTTACTAACCGGCGCCTCAGTTATAGCATTTTGGTAATGGGATTTGGACAGCAGTGCGGAGGGCTATGTTATCAGCTAATGCTGATAGCTCTATGCAAGAATCTCAAACAGACACAGATAACCAATTTAAGATGACATAGCAGCAAAATGCAGCCTCATTATGTTTCTGTTTCAACTTGTGTTGAAATTGCAGACTTCAAACTATATACCAGTTTTAATTGTGTTGATAGGCCATGTAGAAAAAAGTTCAGATTAAAAAAAATATATGCAATTCAAATTATATGTGGCAAGTTTTAAATGGTTGTACAAAAAAATGCCAGAGCCATTGGTTTCATTTTTAGGTAAATAGTTGTTGTATATATGTCCCGGATCCGGTTCCGGGGACTCGGGGTTCGTGAACAGTGTGAACCATTATTGTTATTGTTATTATTATTGTTATTAGTGTATTGGATGTATGTTTGCTGCACTGTGCTCTTGTGTTCCATGCTGGTGTGGGTGTGTGGGTGTCTGCGGGTGTGACTGAAGAATGAAGGACAGCCACCTGCAGGCCTGATGGGCGTGGCCCTTCCGGCTGCCGGTCACGCCTAGGTTCTCACACACCTGCTTCTGATCGGGCTCGTACTTAACAGAGCGATGGAGCTTCCTCCGGGGCAGGATCGTTGAGTTAGACTCCATGTCAGTGTTGATAGTGCTGGTCAGTGTATGCCTGCTGGAGTTGGTGCCATAATGGCTGTGTCTGTCGTTTTTTCTCAGGAGGACAGCAGAACACAGGACTGCAAGACACATGGGGTGTGCGAAGGCACAGGGCAGAGAGCACGAGATACCAGCACTTAGGGGAAGACACGTCACGGGAGTCGAGGTAGCACTTTGGAGATTTATTGTATGGTGTACATTTACCTCACTGTAAATAAATCCACTGCTCATTCCACTAAGTCCAGCGTTTGGGTCCTTTCTCCAACATCCCCCCACGGTCTGCCACCCAGACCATGACAGAACGATCCTGCCAGATGGACCTGTGAGACCTGTGGCTGGAAGCGCACGCGGAGGTTTTACGGTGCGCTGTGGAGAAGCGGTTGCAGGAAACACTGACTTGTTTTCCCTGGGTGTTGGACAATCTTTTTCCGATTGTGGCGGATTTCCTGCTCAACACCCTTCACCTCCACTCTCCGATCCAGGCTGCCCCCCCACCCGGCCAGCCTGAAGTTCTTCAGCCCGACATGCCGGCCCCGACGTCTACCCGGAAACGACATTCGCGCCGTCGGCATTCCTCACCGCAGCCGACCTCCTGGACATCTCAAGAGCCGGCTGTGGTGAGTAATAAGGACACTTTTTCATTTCTCACCCCGTCTGCTTTTTTGTTTACAGTGGATGGTGACACCGCTGACGCTGCTGCAAGCCGGCCAACGGTACAGCTAGCGCCGCCTCATTCAGCGGTCTCCACACCACTCGCTGCTTCACCATCTGCAGTTGTAGCGCCGCCGTCATCTCATCCACCTGCAGTCACCCCTCAGCCATCTTCTTCACCGGCTGCTGCTTCGCCACCCGCACCTGCCCTGCCCGAGCGGGAGCCCGGCGAGCCACCGGCTGAGGAGCGGGAGCCGCTCGGCGAGCCACCAGTTGAGGAGCGGGAGGAGCCCGCGCCGCCTGCAGAGGAGCCTGCAGAGGAGCTCGGCGAGCGGGAGGAGCCCGCGTCGCCTGCAGAGGAGCCTGCAGAGGAGCTCGGCGAGCGGGAGGAGCCCGCGTCGCCTGCAGAGCAGCCTGCAGAGGAGCTCGGCGAGCGGGAGGAGCCCGCGCCGCCTGCAGAGCAGCCTGCAGAGGAGCTCGGCGAGCGGGAGCCGCAGGAGGAGCTCGCGCTGCCCGAGCAGGAGCTCAGCGAGCGGGAGGAGCTCGCGCTGCCCGAGCAGGAGCTCAGCGAGCGGGAGGAGCCAGCCCCGCCAGCTGAGGAGCCCGGCGAGCCGGAGGAGCGCAGTGAGCCGGAGGGGCCCGCACCGGAGCTCAGCGAGCCCCAGCGGGAGCTCAGCGAGCGGGAGGAGCCCGCGCCGCAGCCTGTCGAGCTCAGCGAGCCGGTGGAGCTCGCGCTGCCCGAGCCGGAGCTCAGCGTGCAGGAGCCGGAGCTCAACGAACCACCAGCTGAGGAGTTCAACGAACCGGAGGGACCGGCGTTGCCAGCGGAAGACCTCGGCGAGCTGGAGGGACCCGCTCAGCCGAAGCCGGAGGTCAGCGAGCCGGAGGGACCTCCACGTCTAGCGCGCCATCCACGCCGCCCACGTCTAGCGCGCCCTCCACGACATCCACGCCGCCCACGTCTAGCACGCCATCCACGCGATCCGCGTCCACGACCTCCACGCCGTCCACGTCCAGCACGTCGGGGATTATGGGCCATTCTACTCCGCCGCCGCCACCGGACCCGTGGCCGTCCGCCAGAGCTGTCACACGGCCGCCCCCGGACCCGTGGCCGTCCGCCGGAGCTGTCACACCACCGTCACCGGCCCCGTGGCCATCGGCCGGAGCTGCAACACCGCCGTCACCGGGCCCGTGGCCGGCCGCCGGAGCTGTCACCGGATCCGTGGCCGCCCGCCGGAGCTGTTGCGATGCCGCCGCCACCGGACCCGTGGCAGGCCGCCTGATGCATTCTGTTGCTATCACGGGACCCGGGGCAGGCCACCGGAGGAGCAGCGCTGCCACCGGACCCGTGGCAGGCCACCAGAACTGTTCCGCTGCTGCTG
Organism: Maylandia zebra; assembly: GCF_041146795.1. Lineage (NCBI taxonomy): Eukaryota > Metazoa > Chordata > Actinopteri > Cichliformes > Cichlidae > Maylandia > Maylandia zebra. The sequence continues at coordinate 17,403,921 of NC_135181.1, forward strand.
CCGGACCCGTGGCCGCCCAGAGCTGCTGCGTTTCCATCAAGGGGTTAGAGGTAGAACTGTTTTGCCGCCACTGCCTAACCCACAGCAGGTCCCGCTTGTTTTGCCGTCCTGCGGGTCGGCCACCAGAACTGTGTTTGCTGCCACTGGACCGGGGGATTGGACTGTTGAACTGTGTTTTTCTTTGTTGCTTTGTGGTGGCTGTTTAGCGGAGAGGTTTTGGGAAACTTTTTGGGAAATTTTTAGGGAAATGAGTATTTTGTCCACATCATCCTCTTCATGCATGTTGTCTTACTCCAAGCTGTATAGGCTCGAAAGCCTACTACCAATTAAGCATATTAGGTGATGTGCATCACTGTAATGAGAAGGGGTGTGGTCTAATGACATCAACACCCTATATCAGGTGTGCATAATTATTAGGCAACGTCCTTTCCTTTGGCAAAATGGGTCAAAAGAAGGACTTGACAGGCTCAGAAAAGTCAAAAATAGTGAGATATCTTGCAGAGGGATGCAGCAGTCTCAAAATTGCAAAGCTTCTGAAGCGTGATCATCGAACAATCAAGCGTTTCATTCAAAATAGTCAACAGGGTCGCAAGAAGCGTGTGGAAAAACCAAGGTGCAAAATAACTGCCCATGAACTGAGAAAAGTCAAGCGTGCAGCTGCCAAGATGCCACTTGCCACCAGTTTGGCCATATTTCAGAGCTGCAACATCACTGGAGTGCCCAAAAGCACAAGGTGTGCAATACTCAGAGACATGGCCAAGGTAAGAAAGGCTGAAAGACGACCACCACTGAACAAGACACACAAGCTGAAACGTCAAGACTGGGCCAAGAAATATCTCAAGACTGGTTTTTCTAAGGTTTTATGGACTGATGAAATGAGAGTGAGTCTTGATGGGCCAGATGGATGGGCCCGTGGCTGGATTGGTAAAGGGCAGAGAGCTCCAGTCCGACTCAGACGCCAGCAAGGTGGAGGTGGAGTACTGGTTTGGGCTGGTATCATCAAAGATGAGCTTGTGGGGCCTTTTCGGGTTGAGGATGGAGTCAAGCTTGTTAAAAAAGGGTATAAAAGAAGAAAAACTAATGACATGGCCTCCTTGTTCACCTGATCTGAACCCCATTGAGAACCTGTGGTCCATCATCAAATGTGAGATTTACAAGGAGGGAAAACAGTACACCTCTCTGAACAGTGTCTGGGAGGCTGTGGTTGCTGCTGCACGCAATGTTGATGGTGAACAGATCAAAACACTGACAGAATCCATGGATGGCAGGCTTTTGAGTGTCCTTGCAAAGAAAGGTGGCTATATTGGTCGCTGATTTGTTTTTGTTTTGTTTTTGAATGTCAGAAATGTATATTTGTGAATGTGGAGATGTTATACTGGTGTCACTGGTAAAAATAAATAATTGAAATGGGTATATATTTGTTTTTTGTTAAGTTGCCTAATAATTATGCACAGATATCCCCCTAAAATAGCTAAAACTAAAAACAAACTAAAAACTACTTCCAAAAACATTCAGCTTTGATATTAATGAGTTTTTTGGGTTCATTGAGAACATGGTTGTTGTTCAATAATAAAATTATTCCTCAAAAATACAACTTGCCTAATAATTCTGCACTCCCTGTAGTTACCCAGTTTTGGGTATTGACTCCAGTTACTGATTTGCATTTTCCATTTACTTCCACACTCGTCTGCACTGATTTTTCCAATTAAATAGGGTCATTTACACCTCACTAATTTACAAGGCAAAGTGAGGTGTGTTCAGCAAGCACGGGACTAAAGGTTACTTGCACCAAACTCTTTTAGTGCTCAGCAAAGTCAAAAAAAGTATATATTTGGAAATGATGAATCATTTACATGTCAGTAAGTCATTACATGTCAGCTTCTGATCAATAGCACCTTGTTTCAAAGCTTGTGCGGTTTAGGAAAATTATTTACATATTCATTTTTGTGTGTGTCAAGTTAGATCATGTAGAAATGTCTGTTGGATGAAGGATGAGCAGCTCATAGCTGTTTCCATCAATTTTTTATGTTTATACATTTGGCTGAGCAGCACTCACGTGAGGGGAATTTTATTTTGCCAAGTGAAGGTGACCTCAGGGAAGAGCTGAAAGATTCTTCTTGTCTGTGTTTTTTTCTGTTGGAGTCTTGTCTCATAACGCGGCTAACTCGTGCTTGGGCACAGGGGGTGGAAACAAACGAAGGGCTTCCCATGTGAAAGTGGTTCCCTTACAGACCAGCAAGAGCCTTTGTCCTAATTAGCAGGAATGAGTTACGGCTGGAAAAGCTGAGCTCAGGCAGGAGATGGGGCTGAGATGGAGCAGCAGCAGTAGCCATACTGCCGTGCAACAACTGTTTCAGCACTGAAACTGTTGACCTGCTTGCCAGCAGGGCTCCCTGCATCTACTGATTGAAAACAGCAAGGCTCAAAGGCTTACACTGGACATGAAGGTGAGATTTTAATTCACTGGTTGACAGAATCCCAAAAACATATTGTGGGAACATGCACTGTTAAAATGCAGCTAACAGCAGCTTTTGTGAGACAGGTAAAACTCCAGTGGGTTCAGGCCAGGGTAAAGTGCACTTCTGGGATCGCTTACCAACCCCTTCAGTAGCTGATCCAGGAACTGGAGTCTGGAGATGATGTAAGACCCACTAAACAACAAAGACTCACTTGTGCCACTGTGCCACGCATTGCCTCAGAGTGCACTCCAGATGCACTGTGCTTTATGTGGGTTTATGTTTCAGGAAGAAATACCTGCAAAAAGGTTTGGCGTTATACATTAACAACCATCCTGACTGTTTAATTTGTAATACAGAACTGCAGACTAGCCTTTGCCTCCCCACCAATTGGCAATCTACAGGGATGAAAAATGAAGCCAGAATCTGCAGTTCCTTTAGTGGCCACATGAGGTCCTCTTCACAAGGAGTTGATGTATGAAGAAATAAAAACAAAACAAGCGAGCAAATAAAGTAAGAAAGGGGGAAAAAAGTGAGAAAAAAAAAACACGTTGATAGCCTGCTAAACTTCTGTGGCCAATTTTTGAGATATTTATGAGAACCATAAATATTTTTTTACTGACTTGGTAGCAACTGTGAACACAATTGCTTATTATCGCCTCATAAAGTTGATATACTAGGCATTTTCACAAATTGTTGCCTATTTACAAGGAAATGCATAAAGCAACTTTACCTTGTAGATGGATTTCTTCCGATTTAAGTCTCCACTAACTTCATTATATTTTTTAAGTAGCTGATAACCTCATCTGCTTCTCGTCATTAGCACCAAACGACAACGTCGGCTTATCTGAGATTTTGCTTGCTGTTATTACATCATCTCAACATGCTAAAGAAGATTATTAATACCCATAAGTAATCCAAAAGGATCAGGAACAAAAGGTAAAAAGCAAAACAAAACAAAAAACATCCTTATCATTTCAACATAGCAGACTCATTCCATTCATTATGAAACTGGTTAATTGATGGTGATCTAAAGAATAACTTACCTCTCAGATTTTCTGCTTCTTCAGTGTGTTTATAGAGTTAAAGTGTATTTTAGAGTTAGTGTAGTGTAGAGTCCATCTATACATCTGATTTAAGGTTGGATGGGGGCCGATACCTGTCCCAACTGTCACGAGGCAAAAGGATGAGTAGACCCTGGACAGGTTTTCAGTCTACTGCACAGCAAAGGCAGACTGATTTTGATTTTCCAGGAGCAAGGCAATTTGGGAATGACTGGTTAGGATTCCAAAGGTAGTAGGTGTTGTCAGAAGGTGGACGGGCAGGCAAGTATTCAGCAATTCCTTACCAGACAATGCAGGAGAAAATGGAGAAAATTTGAGGAGACTGCACCCTTCTGTCGATGAAAGACGTCTTTGCAACCAATAAACAACAATCTAGCAGCGATTGGGAACATCAGCTGGTCCTTAAATACTGTCACTGATGGCCTGATGAGAATCAGGTGTGTAGGCTGAAACCAGGGGGCTCAATCAGCAGGTGGAGTCTGAGGCAGGACTTGCACATCCTCAATGAAGGCCAAAACATTAGTGAAGAGAACAGAGGAATCCTAACCATCCCAGGACAATCACAGGAACCAGTTTGAGTTCATCTGAACTTTGTAACGTGTTATGTTAACCTGTTGGAAGCAGCCATACTTTATGGTCCAATAGTAAGGGGCTCACATCATTATTATTATTAGATCACCACCAGCAGCCTAAATCATTGATACCAGGCAGGATGGATCCATGATTGTTGTTTGTGCCAAATTCTGACCCTGTCTTTAGAATGTCACAGCACAAATGTACTCATCAGACCAGGCAATGTTTATCTGTGTGTGACCCGGTATGGTCTTCTGCTGCTGCAGCCCATATTTGTAATGAGGGGTTGTTTGAGTTACTGGGTTACTCCGATGACTTCCTGTTCCATCAAGTTGTTTTGTTTTGTTTTTTGCTGAGAGAACTGCCACTCACTGGATGTTTTTATGCTGCATTCAAAGTCAGGCAAATCACCTTTGCCCCCCCCCTATTCTGGTGCTCAGTTTGAATCTCAGCAGGTCACCTTGATCTTGTCTACTGAGCTGCTGCCATAGTTTATTCAATTAGATATTAAAGTGGGGCAGACAGATGGCCCATTAATCATCTGTTATTTTGTTTTTTGAATAATGTAGAATGATGACTTTTCTTCATGTGGAAACCATTAGGCCTACTATAATATTTGTTCTGTAGTAGTTTGCTCTGAAAATTACATAAATAATCTTACAAAAAAACATCTATTACAATCCTGATCTGTTTCAGATGATTACAAATTCAGGTTATCCCAGTATTGATGCATAGTGATGAAGAATGGATTCTCTTTGCATGTGAAAGCACATGTGCCACTAGAACACTGTGTAATTTATGGAGGCATTTTATCCAGGTGTTCTATTGAGAAAATGTAATAAAATAAAAATCTAATAAAAATAATGAAGGCTCTACACTGAATTCTCCCCTTTTTTCCACAGTAATCATCATATGACCAACTCTGAAAACTGAAAACATCTTAAAGATCTAACCTTCTCATGTCCCCATTTTATTGTTTTTTCCATTAATTTCCAGGTATGTCTGTCTGTTAATTTTGTGATTTTAATGAGTCATCCACATACTTTAGGGGATTAGTAAAGGGCAGGGAATTTCACATGGGAAGCGGACAGTGATGTGTTTTTCCATCTCACGTGCAGGACGTCCAGGAAATGTCTGGCTGCAGCTGGAGTCACAACACAGAGCAGCCCGTGGCCTCTCTGCTCTGCAGGATCCTGATCAGAGTCGTGACTGTTTCTCTTTGCACAGTAAAGAGGGTCTTAAATGCTTAAATAGAGCTTTTTGCATTATTTTAATTTGGTATTGGCTACACACTTTTTCAAACTGAAGTGCTTTATAAATGATCACTGCTTATTAAATTAATTGGTTCATCAAAGCTTCAGTAGGCAGCTGAGATACAAATGATTTTTTTTCCAATGAAAGTCAGCAAAAAACACTTTACAGTCAAAGTGTTTTTCAAATCTGACAGCCTTCCATGAAACAGATCAGAAAAGTTCAACATTAAATAAAATAATTTTAATAAGATATATTTTTAAGTTACTTTATCTTCTAATAATCACCTCTTTGGCGATTGGGAAACTTGCAATATCTCAAACATGTTGAAAGGACACTCTTGCTACTGTTCTAAGCTGCAGGTCAGTGGTGATCTATTTTTGATAATGTCAGGATATTATTGCAGTTAATTAAAACTGCTGTGGCCTTGTTGCAGTCTGAAGGGAGAGTATTTGTTCTGTCTTCAGAGGTGCAATGTAGTTTAAATACACAACACTGCTATAGTGGTTACAGAGATATTCCAATGGGAGCACAAGAACAACAGTGAGCCCCTTTTATCTGCTTGTTTTTCTTCCTGTAAACGACTTAAGGCTTATTAAACATAAGGTGAGCAAAACTGAGCGAAGCTGCAGTTCAAAATAAAATACATGGAATGGGAGCCCAAATAATAAATATCACAGTGAAGCAACGTTTTCTTTTCCTAGAGTGTTTGTGGCCTTTGGATTATTGTTTTGATTTCACAGCTTGGTGATATTATGGTGTGAAGGAAAGCTGCATTTTCAAGATACCTGGACCATAATGTTTTCTCTTGTTTTTAAACGATTGTGAAGCACTTTGGTCAACTCTGTTGTTTTTTAAATGTGCTATACAAACAAATTTTGAATTGAATTGAACAGTATGCTCTGATATTGACATGAGGGAAAGTACTGGTACTGGTTTTCAAAAATTAATTTGATGTGCAGAGCTCCAGTAACCACAGAGAGATAAAGCTGATGAGCCACACCACGAAGATATAGGAAAGCAGTGTGTCTTTGTGCTTAGAAAGAGCACTACAGATTTGATGCTTGCTTTGAGAGTGTTGATGGAGAAGGATCTAGAGAAAGAACCTAGTGCAGTGCCACGAGAGGAGCTGTGGAACTAAATGAAGAAGTCAGGAGTGGCAGAGAAGTATGTAAGGGTGGTGCAGGACATGTATGAAGATAGCGAGACAGAGGTGAGTGTGCAGTAGGAGTGACAGATGGGTTCAAGGTGGGGGCGGGATTACATCAGAGATCGGCATTTAGCCCCTTTTGCAGTGGTGATGGATGGGCTGGCAGTTGAGGTCAAGCAGGAGTCTCTGTGGACAATGATGTTTGCAGAAAATTGCGATCTGTAGTGAGGTGGAAGGTTTACGAGAGGTATGCTCTGGAAGTAAGAGAAATGACAGTCAGTAGAACCAAAACAAAACACGTGTGTGTGAAAGAGTGGGAGGTACGTGGAAAGCATCTGAGCAATCATGTTAAAAAGTATGTTATGTTAAACACAAAATGATAGAAAGCAGCACAGCTGCTGCAGACAAAGCAGCAGAATGAGTTAATGTAAGAGGAAATGTGCCATATGTAAGTATCTAAAAGTGCTGTGCAAATATGTGAATGGTTAGAAGAGAAGGCCGAAACTAATTTTGTTTCTTTTGCTAAAACTGCATTTAACAAAAAAAAAAAAAAAATACCAGACACACTTCGTAGGTAAATTCCAGTGCCGCTCGAGTGGCTAAGACAACAAAGGAACTTTCTAAAAACACTTTAACCCCAGTAGTCTGGAAGCATCATCCGTGAGAGTCCTTTCATCTATGAGGGTTACTACCCAGCAGGTCATTAGACATTATTAGGCAGCTTGCAGAGTGACTGAGTCCAAGCGGTCATCAGCTGTTGATCAGTTAAATGCACCCAGTGGACTGTGGAGATGTAATGATGAGCAGTGTTCTTCTTTAAGACCTTTGACCTCTGAAGAAGGACAGAGTGACCCAAGTACCACTGATATACACGGAGTGGTTTGACTGTCTTTGTTGTTATAAGAAGCTAATGTTTAGATTAAATGAACTATACTTATAAAGCACCTTTTAAACCTTTGTGACTCCAAAGTACTTTACAAAGCACTCTCATTACTTCAGGTTTAATAACTTGGCCAAGAACACTTTGGTCCATCACAGCACCAGGGATTAGCCAACTGTGATTAATGGACAAGCCTCTCTACCACTACAGCTGCTTACCAGGCAGTTCGGTGTGAACTTTTGATCTACAATATATATTGTTTCATCCAATCACAAAAACAGAGAATGCATCAAAATATATTAATTTTTCTTTCACTTCGCTAACATAACACAACTATATCATTGTTATTTCTCAGGTCTAGCTTGAAAAAACAAAGCAAAAAGCAACAGATCAAAATAATAATAAAAAAAATCCCTCACATTTTTTGTTCTTTTTGCGTTCATCTTTTTTCCAAGAAGGCCCTGCATTCCAGCCCCAGTGCTGTGACAAACAGCATAACATCAGGATTCGTTGAAACGGTCTAGGGGAGCTGCCTCTTATCATTATCAATTTTAACTGTCTATGCCAATTAGCTCCCATCACTGTGGGACTGTGAATAGGGGTTAAATAAAGGGGGTTTCACATACACATGGCGTCTGAGAGAGACAGATTTGCCGAGCACAGGGGACATTAACGTTATGGTACTGCAAGCCAGTGAAACCACATCGTCTTCTCCAGAACTGCCTTTATTTTGTGATCTGATCGTGTTACTTGAGTCAAGGCTACTCCTTGGATGTGATTTTGACGCGTACTCCTTTTGGAGGCTTTAGTACTGCTTTTCAAAATGAACACTAAATGCAGTTCATAACTTGCTGTGCCACAGTGAAAACATAGTTGGTCATAGTTGAAATTATCAGTCGCTTTTACAGTCCAAAGCCTCTCCAAACTCTTCTATATGTGAACATAGCAAGTTTTGTCCTCTGATGATTAAACTCACACAGAAGAAGTCAGAAGCACTGTGCCACCACCCTCTTGTTAAGGGCCACATCAAGCCAGGGGACAAAATCTGTAAAATAAGGGAAAAACACCCAGACGACTGGCTGACTGCTGGTTTTGGGTGGTGTGCTGCCACATTTAGGCTTCTATTTTGAAAAACTTGGCTGTACCCAGATGAGAACTTTGCTGGCAATGAGAAAGCAATGGATATAGAGAAGTAGCGGGGGGAAAAACAGAATCCCACCAATTGTGACACTGAGGACACCATGGTATAATCAGTCAAAGATTGTCACCAATTACTAAAACAGAACATGATAAAATTCATAGAAGCACTGAGAATAGTGAAAAATATTCATTAACATTTGTCTTTGGGCAGTGAACTCTCCATGTATTACCAATACAAATTTCAGGCCTACCACACTCAAGCAACACAAAGTGATAGATTGCTAAAATTTTATCCAAAAGCCCTGCAAACTGGAGATCAAATAGCACGTACTTTCCCCCCAAAAATTTAAGTCTTCCCACAGTGTGCTTGAAAAAGATCCTGTTGCACATATTCAGCCAGTCACCATAACCAACACATTAAAGCAGTAATGATGCGATTGTTGTCTAATATAGCTCAAGAAGATGGTCGTCTTTTCGTATAAACGTGTCTAGCAGAACTAAACGCTGAACAACCATAAGCATCCGATTATAGGAAAGAAAAAGTCATGCTGCATAAACATACACCAGTGGTTGAAGTGAGTCACATTTGTGCACGTTTGAATTTATAAACTGCTTCATGGCATAGCCCAAGCATTGGGGAATTCCCAGCAAACAAGTAGGTGTTTATGTGAAAGTCTTGTTGATGTCGTCTTCTTACTGATGGGATTTATTGATGTGGTTAGGAAGTCACAGTTGCCTGCTCGGTGAATGGGGTTGTGGGTGGAAGCACGGCTTGGCAGCACCCAATTAGCAGTTGACTCCAGCTGACCATAATGATGGGTCTAAAATTTAAATCTTCATAGAAACGCAACAAACAAACAAAATACGTAAAGACAATACAGTCTTATTAAATTCAGATTACTTACAAAATTTGCTAAATTAAATTGCTTTAAATAGCTTGACTGTTATGCGTCTTCTTGTTATTGTGTATGTCTTAAAGATACATTTCACTTTCGGCTTAGTTGGGCTGAGTTTAATTTTAAGGGGACTTATGATGCTTTGTAACTCAAATATTGCTAACGCTATTTAGATATTATTTTAACGTTTCCTCTTATAGGCCTAATACCAGTCCCCACCTTAAGACCTGTGTATTAAACCTGCACACACTTGGATAATATCACCTACAGTGGGGCAAAAAAGTATTTAGTCAGCCACCGATTGTGCAAGTTCCCCCACCTAAAATGATGACAGAGGTCAGTAATTTGCACCAGAGGTACACTGCAACTGTGAGAGACAGAATGTGAAAAAAAAATCCATGAATCCACATGGTAGGATTTGTAAAGAATTTATTCGTAAATCAGGGTGGAAAATAAGTATTTGGTCAATAACAAAAATACAACTCAATACTTTGTAACATAACTTTTGTTGGCAATAACAGAGGTCAAACGTTTACTATAGGTCTTTACCAGGTTTGCACACACAGTAGCTGGTATTTTGGCCCATTCCTCCATGCAGATCTTCTCGAGAGCAGTGATGTTTTCGGGCTGTCGCCGAGCAACACGGACTTTCAACTCCCGCCACAGATTTTCTATGGGGTTGAGGTCTGGAGACTGGCTAGGCCACTCCAGGACTTTCAAATGCTTCTTACGGAGCCACTCCTTTGTTGCCCGGGCGGTGTGTTTTGGATCATTGTCATGTTGGAAGACCCAGCCTCGTTTCATCTTCAAAGTTCTCACTGATGGAAGGAGGTTTTGGCTCAAAATCTCACGATACATGGCCCCATTCATTCTGTCCTTAACACGGATCAGTCGTCCTGTCCCCTTGGCAGAAAAACAGCCCCATAGCATGATGTTTCCACCCCCATGCTTCACAGTAGGTATGGTGTTCTTGGGATGCAACTCAGTATTCTTCTTCCTCCAAACACGACGAGTTGAGTTTATACCAAAAAGTTCTACTTTGGTTTCATCTGACCACATGACATTCTCCCAATCCTCTGCTGTATCATCCATGTGCTCTCTGGCAAACTTCAGACGGGCCTGGACATGCACTGGCTTCAGCAGCGGAACACGTCTGGCACTGCGGGATTTGATTCCCTGCCGTTGTAGTGTGTTACTGATGGTGACCTTTGTTACTTTGGTCCCAGCTCTCTGCAGGTCATTCACCAGGTCCCCCCGTGTGGTTCTGGGATCTTTTCTCACCGTTCTCATGATCATTTTGACCCCACGGGATGAGATCTTGCGTGGAGCCCCAGATCGAGGGAGATTATCAGTGGTCTTGTATGTCTTCCATTTTCTGATGATTGCTCCCACAGTTGATTTTTTTCACACCAAGCTGCTTGCCTATTGTAGATTCACTCTTCCCAGTCTGGTGCAGGTCTACAATACTTTTCCTGGTGTCCTTCGAAAGCTCTTTGGTCTTGGCCATGGCGGAGTTTGGAGTCTGACTGTTTGAGGCTGTGGACAGGTGTCTTTTATACAGATGATCAATGGCGTGTCCAGCGGGGTGGCCTGGGGGGGCACAGGCCACCCCCCAAACCAGACTGGCCACCCCAGGTGCCACCCCAAAGGCAAAACAATAAAATTCAATCAAATATCAAATGTCCGATTATGTTTTCACGGTGACGCTCAGATATCCGAGTGTAAGTGAATGCAGCATCGCTTCTGCGCTATGCGCATCACGTTAGCAAAGGTAGGAGAGCCAAGCGCGAAAGACGGCACTGCAGGAAACAATTTTTCGGTGAAAGAAAATGAGGACAGAATAAATGTCCCGGTAAGTAATATCAAGTTTGTTGAATTTAGTAAACTTCGGTGAAATTAGAATACCAAGGAAAAAAATAACACTTAAAGAATTATTGCAGCTGTGGAATATTTCAGACAGTATGCTACTGAGGGCAGCTAACATAAGAGTTATGAGTTATAAGATATAATCTAAGTCGTAACATTGCTGCATGGAGCTGCAGATTTGGTTGCAGGTTAACATAGCTGGACTGGCCATCGGGCATACCGGGCATGTGCCCGGTGACTTATTTTATTTTATTTTTTTGTAATGGCATGAACAATGAGAGGTGGTGGATTGGCCAGATGCAGGTCGATGTGTAGAAATAACTCCGTTGTTTGGTGGTGGCTATGACGGGGCTTCCACAGAGGCAACAGGTGGATGAGGGAAGGGGAGGCAGGAGGAGAGACCCGAAGCAGCCGCCAGTCCGAGTGTCAGGTGAACTGAACTTCAGGTAAGAAGTTATGACCTGCAGTCTATCTGGGTCAGATATAAACCAAGTTTAGGTGGAGTTTATTTTCATGTTGCTGACTTTTTACTGTCAGTTGCAATAACTCATACTGCGTTCTAGCCAGTTTGACGGAGTTTTTATACAGCTGGGTGGGTGCTATGATGTTACTGATAGTGAACTTTATTTTATTCATAAGGTTAGTAGAGTTGCCAACGGCTCCTTAAAAAAATGGGATGGTCCCTCATTCAGAGAAAATATTACGCGTTTCGTATTGAGCTGAGAAGAGACGCAGTTTGTCCCGGACTTTAGCTAGAATGGAAAAAAGACACAAAGCTGGATTTATTCTGTCTTTATGCTGCACAGCTGCCTCTTCTTCTCTCATTCTCTCCCCCTCCCTCTCCTGTTGCTACTTCAATCATGAAACTGATCAATGATCAGCTGATCGTCTCTCTTGTTTGTTTATTGCCCACTTTGCGCCAGAAAGAGGAAACCAGCGGATATTGCGCTAAATAACAGCAGCACGTTTAAGCTTGATCAGCTGTTGTTAGAATGTATTTAATATTAATTTCTAGTATCAGCTGATGTTTGCTGGAGCCACAGCTGTAAAGCTGCTGGTCATGATGTCTGTTTAGATATGTGGTGAGAGGGAAACATGAAGATGAAACCAGGAGATGTCCTTACTGAATCATCAGAGCTGAACAGGTGATGGAGAAACAGGTTTACCTTTTAGGTGACATGAATGAGTTGAAGTTATGAACTGTTTCTGAGAGACGAATAACACCAGGATCCTTTTTTATGTAGCTGACAGCTGGTAACTGTGCAGGGGCGGGTCTAGCAAAGTTTTGCCAGGGGGCCAGGTAGGGCATTAACAGGGAAAGGTGGGCACAAAGAAATACTTTTCTTTCTTATTCTCATTTAAAATACCTAGTTTTTATTAAATAATTATCTAAATCTTACAACCAAAGTTTTTATCTGACGTAAAATGTATAGAAATCATACATATACCAAAAAGACTGTACATCACTGTCACAACAGCATTTGTTTTCATTCAAAGGCTTTATGGCTTTAATACCTGGTGGGTCGGTCTGTAGTAAAAATGCCCAATTTTTTTGTCCCAGTCCAGCCCTGCAGGTTAATACTGGCAGTGTCACCATGCCAGCTGACTGTATTTCATCATCAGCCAGTGTTGTTCTTTATCAATATTACCAAAGTTTACCATAAGGCAGCATAGAAAGTATTTACTTGCTTTCAGGTTTTATTCAAATGTTAGTCTTTTCAGTAGTTTCCCCACTTTTTTCCTGTTTCAAAATCAAACACCAGTTTGTGAGAAGATTATCTTCTTTTTTTAACAGGCAGATAAAGTTTTGCATTGGCATTGGCTAATTTGTCAATTGTTTGTTACAAATGTTCGTATTTTAATTTTCAAAAATGTTTTTGCCCAAAACATATGTGCACTACATGTCAGTAAAAATGCTATGCAAATATTGATGTCCTTGAATGCTGAGTAAGCACTGACAAAGCACTGATTGTATCTCTTGTACTTTATCAACGCAGTATCTAAAAACTTTGCACCGTAGTGGTTAAAATCTCATTCTAATAAGAGTTAAAAGTGCATTTGGTTATTAGGTTTATAGGATTATTGAATTATGGTTAAGGGTTGGTAGAATTTTTTTTTAAACATTATCTGCCAATTAAATCTGCCACCCTTCTCCAAATCTGTGCCCCTACCTGGCCCCCCCAACAAAAATTTTCTAGACACGCCACTGCAGATGATGAGTTCAAACAGGTGCCATTCATACAGGTAACGAGTGGGGGACAGAAAAGCTTCTTACAGAAGACGTTACAGGTCTGTGAGAGCCAGAGATTTTCCTTGTTTGAGGTGACCAAATACTTATTTTCCACCCTGATTTACGAATAAATTCTTTACAAATCCTACCATGTGAATTCATGGATTTTTTTTTCACATTCTGTCTATAACAAAACTGTTGTTATATGTTGAGTGTAACACACAAACATGTTTTTTTTTATGTTCACTTTTGCTTTAAGTTACAGAGTTGGGTTTAGGCCCTAAAACTGCTTGGTTAAGATTAATTAAAGATTGTAGGTTAACACTTTCCATTTCAAAACTGTAGCCCTGTAGTGCCAGCCCATCCATCCATCCCACATAACCTCTCCCCTCCCTCTTCCAGCTCTTCTGGTAGGACATTGAGATGTTCCCAAGCAAACAAATTTCCCACTAGGACATGCCTGAAATGTCTCATCTATCCATCTACCAAATAAACAATGTCACACTATCTCTAAGACTGAGTTCAGACACCCATGAGAGGAAACTCATTTTCACTGCTTGAATCCGCAGTCTCATTCTACTCAAAGCTCGTGATGATGGACGAGGGTAAAAACATCGAAATATAGATGGACTGGTAGATTCACAGCTTTGGTGTCACACTCGGCTCTCTCTTCATCACAACAGACTGGAACAGTATTTGCATCACTGACACCCAGAACAACCGCTCTGTCCATCACCCACTCCACCCTTCCCCTTACTCGTAAACAACACCCCAAGATACTTAGGTAAGTACCCCGTGAGACAGGCCTGTTTGACTAACCAGGTGCATTGGAAACTTCAGGTAGTAAATGAGACACATCAGTGGCTCTCACAAAAAGGCACAGGACTGGAGAAAGCTGGAATATGAGTGGAGCAGCACTTTTTCATTTGAGCTGACATTACACCAAAATGGGTATAAGGGTCATGGCCAGAAAACATCCACTAGATAACCTTCATCCTTCACCCACCATAGTTAAGTTGTTGTTGATTTCACCAGTTGAGAATGCACCAGTGTCTATGTAACAACATACTTATTTGATATAGCCACCATGGAAAACATATCGACAGAGCAGCTTTTGGAACCAGAAAGAAGAAAAAAAACTTAGTTTATAGCTTTTCAAACATATAGTATCTCCCACCTGTCAACCTGATACAAATTGTAATGGATTTTTGTGTTGTTTTTGTTTTTAGTCAACTGTATCCATCAAAGGCAGAAATGCAGCATTTCACTAAGATTCTCTTGCTTTGGTTGGGAAAAAGAAGTGAATAAAATTAACAAAACCCCAGTCGTACAGGCCTGAAGACTGGTTAGCGACCAACTGACAATCATTGTTCATAGTAAAAATGTGTATTCCCCAGCTGCTTGATGAAAACCTCCTGGTGATTGCTTTGGTTGCAGACTGCTGATGGTCAACTACTCTTCAAGCTGTTGTAAAATTGTGAAATGTTGAATTTCTGCTTTATCTCGTTTCTTCAGACTTCTAAACAGTGACACTGCGGGAAAAAGAGTCAAAATAAGCTGTTTGATATTAGGAGAGAAATTTTGGCAGGTTTTTCATGGGCATAAGCCACATTCTCAGCTCTGGTGCTTGAACTGTGGAGGAATAAACCACACAACAACCTCGGCTGGTAACTGGAAAAATAAGAAATACAGTAAGAATCCAGCATAATGCTTTTTAGTGTGTTTGCACTGAATAATCCCAAAAGGAATAGTTACTTTTACTCATTGTTTCTGTACAAATAAATACTAGAAGCACAGATATTTAAAATGACACATCTACAAGGGTATTGAATAGAATAGTCTGTTGAATAGATTAAGTCACTAATCAGCAGTGTATGAAATGTTTCGAGCAGTTGGGTTTCTTCCACTCTGTCCTCAGGACTTGATAAACTAGCAGCCTTTTTGCAGTTAGTGCTTTTGTCAACAGCTCTATCAATCATGTTTGGGGTGAAAAACTGTTATCAACCCAACAGTTTCAAAGGAAATTAACAACAGTAGTGATAGAAATGTTTATCAGTGGGTGGCTGGGATTTCAAAATTCCTAATTCTTTTTCAATTCAAACTGCACAAGAATGTGTAAAAATGCACCATGTTTGTCTGTGGCTGGCAAAAGTTTTGAAACTGACCAAAAAGCACGACTTTTTTAATCATAAATGGGAACACACTTTTTTAAACCTTGCTTTTTATGATGTGATGCTGTAATTGTTTTCAACTTTATATCAGTAACCATCTGCTTTCATTATGAATCTGGCTTCCCCCTGCAGATTTCAAATGAATCCCTTGCTGTTTGTGTTTGTGTGGTCTTACATGAACACAGCTTGTCTGCGTAGCTCTCAGCCATGACACCGGGGACAATCGTGAGTCACTGAGAAACATTTTGAACTTCGTGGATTTAAAATTGTGACCATGTGGTTTTATGCTCTGTAATAAGTGGTGAAATATGATTTCATGGATACATTATATGATAATGGCAGGTTGGTTTGTGGAGTGCAAAATAGAAGTGGGAAATAGATGACAACAACATCCGCTGCTGGTGTATCATAGACTCTTTATAGGCAAGAAAACAGAACTTTATGAAGTGCAACAATTGGAGACAGAGAAAATAAGAAATTTAAATTGAACTAGGGCCCAGGTTATTCTGTGCTTTAATTTACTGTATTGTATTAGATAGCTTTATGGTGAGCAAGGTTAACTAGCATAATTATCTAAAAACTGGCACCAGGTGTAAGTCCATCAGTCCTGCAGGTTATTTATGCTCAAAGTGTTGCTGACCTATAGGTCAGTGTAAGGAGCTGTGTAGCTGCATTGACCTATCAGTATTATGTCATCAGTAACAGGGAACCTATCTCTTAAGATGACAAATCATAGCATGTTTGCTTACTTGGAAATGGTATCTCTGATTCCACAAATCACACAGATCATAAATGATCTCAGAGCAGTGAAAGCAGAGCCAGTGGCTTGTCTCACATGTTTGCCATCAAAGACCAGACGTAAAGGCTGCTGTCCTCTCAGCTCTCCAACTCCAGCATTTGTTAGTGGGACAAAGAGATACGCATACCAAATAATTTTTGTGAAGTCTGACGAAAACACAGTTAAGCCTGCTTCCAGAAATAATAGCCAACTGCATACACAAGAAGGCAGTAATTTAAAGGATGGCAATGAGAAAAGCGTATGTTCTTTATGTCTGTGAAGGTTCTCAGTCATTCAGGTCATCGTAGTCAAAGGAGCTTGCAAAGAAAAGCGTCTGGACTTCTTTAAGTTGCTTGAAGACGTTCCACCTCTCATCCGAGAAGCTTCTTCAGTTGTAAGGTCAAATGGCCGAGAGTCCCAGATTTAAACCCAGTGGGAGTATCCCCCCAATGTTCTTTATGACAGAACGCTGTGTGGAAAGAGAGACTGAGTTCACATTTGCAGGTTTTAACTAATATCTGTATTTAGATTTAATTGGGAAAGCCCTGCCTGCCTTGTTTGCCCTGGTAGAGTACTACTGCGGCAACTGAACACCTCTTGATAGCACACATTTAAATTGCATTTTTTGCATTATACCATGTACCACTGAGCATGAAAACGAATACACTACAACAGTTTTTATCTTTGTCTCTTTCAAGCAAAATAAATTTTTCCTCAGATGTCAGATCCTAATCAAGTGTATCAGAAGAGAACTGACTTAAAGTGTAAGTGGCATTCGTCAATCATAAGCCAAAGCAGCTTGTTTCAGGTGTAGGTTGAACTGAGGAGTTGCACAAAGGACCTATTAAATGGGGATTATTTTGACCAGTGAGTTACACTGTAGGACCAACTGTAAATACATAAACATAAATGACTGTAATAAGCTTACTTACTTACTTAAAATTTGAGGTTTATACAAGCCTTTGAAGTCTGTCACCTAACACTGTCTATGCAGAAAGTGAAACGGGAAAGTGGAAAACAGCTCTGACCTAGTAGACTTGAAATGACGTGAAAAAAACAAAAATCAAAAAAACAACAGATCTACTGGAGCCTGAAATCTATTAAGCCAATCATTTAATTGTCCATTGGTTTTCCAGCTCATGCATTTCAAACTTTTCTCTTGTTTCATATATTGTCAGAACTCCTGACAGACCTGGCTGAATATTTGTTGACATAAACAGAAAAGTCTTAGAAGCTTCTATGGAAGTGATGTCATAATTTTACCCCCTCTGATTGTCCGCTTGCTTTGCCTGCTAATAATTACTTCTTCTCCTGGCCTGCTTAATCGGTGAAGAGGAAGCATGACAGCATAATTTTGCTTTAGCCAAAATCTTAAATGTGGGACAGTTTTGACAAATGTGTGTTTGTCCTTGCGAGAAGCTGGTCGTATGGCGTTAATAATAAGAGTAAATGCTTTGGACAGACATGAAAAGTTGGTTATGAGAAGTTTGGTTGTTGAGCCAGTGTTCATCACTCCCTGGCAGATCCATTTGTTATCCATTTAGATTCAAGAAAGCACACCAAGTACAGATATTATCCAAATGTCAGTTATCTTTGTAACTTTGCAGAGTGTTCTGCTTGAGTAGGATTATTTTTTACAGACTGATTTTTTTATTTTTTTATTAGTTTTGAACAGTTCTTTTAGTTTACTAGGACATTTATTTATTTATTCACTACTTTTTCTAGGAGATGTTTACACTTGTACTGGTACTGGTTTTCAGCTGGCCGGTACAACTTCTTACATCATATTATTTAGAAGGTTTTCTTTGATGAAACCTATTGGCACTCTTTCTCTTTTTTTCTACAATATTTAACTATTGACTGTCTTGCATGTCTCCACAAGTCTAAGCCAGTACTGGCAATGCTAATGTTAAAAGGGACCCATAATTGTACTTTCCAACACCATATTTGATTCCTGTATTCAAATAAAGTACTTTTGTATAAGTCCAGCTTGTTTGCAACAAGCCTTTTTAATCTAACTTTGGTCTTAAGATTTGAACAGAAGGTGGGTAATGTTTCCATGTTTTCAATGTTTTACATGCTCTTATCTCATTGTTCAAACCACTTGATATGAGTGTCTATCATTTTAACTGCATACACAATACTGTGCAAAACTCTTGAACCACTCCTTACTTTTACCAGTATGTGTGGAGAAAATCACGAGGAGGCTTTGTCCTAGTTTGAGGCGGCATGAAATTATGAACACGGAAAATGATAGCCAGATTTCGAATCATTACGCAGTGCAATATCTTGATAGGAAAAACCCACAATGGAACTCTATCAGTCATGGATTGGCCTCACAGATCCTGGATGTGAACATTTGTCACATTTTGACAGAGAACAGAACAACGCCCAGCCCACATCCAAAGAAGAGCTTTGGTTGTCCCATAAGAAGCCTTGGAAACTATTCCTGAAGACTACTTAAAGAAACTGCAAGAATGTTTGCCCAAGTTCAGACTGTGTTGAAGAATAAAGGTGGTCATACCAAATATTGAATTTTAAACTGCTAGAATTGTAAAGGTTTTGTTCAAGCTGTTTTTGCATTATATACTTAAAAATCGCTGGACCTATTCCACATTTTCTTCTCAAAATATAAAGAAGTCAAGACTTTTGAACGGTATTGCATAGCAGAAAATAACAAAATGTAATACCACAACTGGTGAATCACTCCCTTCAGTTGTTAAAGCTGCTTGAAGTCCCAATCACAGCTTTCAAGAGAATAAAAGCAAGCATCTACTATTAATTATCCTCGCTAGGACATTGTTGTGGACAGCACTTGATTTGGTGAATTTATAAAGCACTATCATCTGATTCCAGCTTCTAATGGAATTTAGTGGGATCAGTTTGTAGTTTTCAGACCACCCGAAATTCCAAATCACATTAGGCATTCAATTTGTGTTTGTTCTTTTGAAATAAAACTGACTACAGGTGAATGCAAGTCTTTGTTAGCAGCATAGCTAAATCCTTTAATATGTTTGAGGTTTCAGAGGTGATTGAGACAAGTTGTACTGGATGAAAGACTTCGTGCTGGCATAATGTTTTCTCCTGTCCTGCCACTTGAAAGAACAACAACCCACTAACAACACATGACAAATACTTTTTTTAAAAAAGGAAGGAAAAAAGAAAAAACAACCCTGGCATCAATTTAAACAGCTGTGCCAGTCACTGAGTGCAGAGATGTGTTGTTAATTTGGCAGACCCACTGCAGAACAGCCTTCTGCCTGTCTGCCCAGCTTCCTGCAAACGTACAACTTTGGCCGGATGAGCGGGCTCCCTTGCTGCGCATGCTTCTTTGTCTTGCTTTCCATCCCCGAGGTGAGACCTCAGAGCAGATCTCAGGAGCGCAAAGGGACATATGCATCTGGAAA
The DNA here is from genome assembly GCF_041146795.1 of Maylandia zebra. Classification (NCBI taxonomy): domain Eukaryota; kingdom Metazoa; phylum Chordata; class Actinopteri; order Cichliformes; family Cichlidae; genus Maylandia; species Maylandia zebra. Next base: position 17,423,783 of record NC_135181.1, read on the forward strand.
GTCTGTGCTGGCTACACTTGACAGTTTGCAAGCTGGCGCTAATGAAAAGCAGAAAGCTGCCTTTTCTCGCATTGCATGGTTAGCATTAGTTTAGCCAATCTTCTGAACTTCCAAATGTACTTATATATGCTCCCATTTGGAACATGCTCCAAATTATGCAAATGTTTTTTCCAACTTCAGGGTTTGCAATATAATGATATGATTTTGTAGGCAAGTCTCGACACAGACAGTATGTGAATCAAGCTCTTAGTGGTTATAACGTCGCGACGGCAAGGCAAATTTTACAAGAGAATTATATGTTTGGATTTAAAAGCCTCTAGAAATTGTATTTTGGTCGCTTCATATTTTCTGCAAAAATCACTGCATACTAATGTTAGACATTCTCTGGTTAATGCTGCATGTTCTGTGCAGAGAGAGTGATTGTTTGTGGTTTTAAGAATGAGTTGCTTCACCCAGAACCATTTTTTCCCTTTCCCTTGGAAGTCAGAATAAGTGACATCACAGTCACATGGCAGTGTATTTGTAAAGACATGTGGCAGAGCTACTTGACACTATATACTGTGTTTATTTAAGCCTTTGCAAACTGTATGCACTGTGGCTTTCTGTTCAGAAAACGCCAGCATGAAATCCTCTAGCCATAAATTTTTCCTAAACACATGAATACACTCTCTCTGATAAATGAAAAAACAAAACAAAAACATAAGAAAGAAGTCTGCAAATTACTTAAACTCTAAAGCATTATCGGGATTTCTTTGGGTATGCAGGGTCATTGCCCTGCTCGAGTTGTCAGGTGACCCATGTTCCAAAATTGAAAGCTAGGGAAAGTGAGCAAGAGAGCCTGGACCTCCATTCAGGAGGGGAGGAGGAAGCCACGGAGCTTTACCATGTCAATATCTTTAATATACATATAGATTTATTGCCATACCCAACTTAAAGCAGATTGATGGATAAGCAGAAGAAAATAGATGAATGGACTCCTCTGTTTTTGACAAGACATGCAAGAATTTACAAGGTGAAAGGAACTTCCTTTAATTATTCCTTGAATATATATGATTCTAAGTCTTTAAAGGAGATAAGTTAACATAGTCTTGTTTGTATCATAATTTATTTGGTGTTTTTTCTTAGAGAAACTGTTTCTGTGGCTTCACTCATATTTTTACCTCCATCATCCGTTTTGTTTCATTTCTGCTCAGTCAGCACATTGAGACGGCTGTGAAAAACACCATTCAGCACAGGAACAAAAGGCCTCAGTTTATTTTCAGCATGACACACATGCCAGTGAAGGGAAAAACAAAAACAAACCCAAACATTGCATGCATTTCTTCTTAATGTCAGCTAGATCGTGAAAGTCTCCAAGCTAAACAAAAGACTTTGAAAAGTAGTGTTTGTGTCAGTTGTTTAGGCCTCGAAGAAACCGACAGGGCCTGTTCTCAAGTTTCTAAAGGAAATGTTTATGGTTCCTGCTCCTGTGTTTGCCTGAGTGCTAACAAAGAATAAATAGATCCCCCCAGACGACTCTTTGGTTAACATTTTTATCTTTGCATTAATTTGTCTTGCTGAAACTTCTGTTTTGGCCCACGTATACGATTACAGCAAGTGTGCTGCGACACTGTTGTTGACGCAGTGTGATGTTTGTTCTTAACTAGAAAACTACAGGACTCGGAATGATTAAAGACTTAAACTGATTAAAGGAAGGTCAAAATAATGGGGAAACAATTTAAACAAACAAGTGTGCCGGAATAAGCTGCTCTGTGCACAGTATCACTCCCACAGAAGCCACATTAATGTGGTTATGAGTCACTAAATCAACATACTCCCTCTGGCCACTTTATTAGGTAGTGTTTAACTTCTTATTGATGCAAATATATTAGCCTATAGTGTAGAAGTAAGTCAGTGGATTTAGGCATGTAGACATGGTCAAAGCTTTCTGAAATTCAAACTCAGCATCCAAATAGGGAAGAAACTTGATTTAAGTGACTTTGGGGCATGGTTGTTGGTGCCAGACAACAGGTCTGAGTATTTCTCAAAACTGATCTACTGGGGTTTTTCCTACAAAACCATCTTTATGGTTTTAAGGGAATGATGGGAAAAGAAAACATTCAGTGAGTGCAAATCTCTGGGTGAAAATACCTGGCGATATCAGGGGTCAGAGTTGATAGGACAGCGACACCAACTCAAATAAGAAGAAGACCACACCATTAGCTAAGAACAGGAAACTAAGGCTACATTTTCCATGGACTCTCGACAAAAGAAGGCTAAAAAAATGTTTCCTGGTCTGTTGAGTCTTGATGTGGGATGAGAATGCACTGTTAACAACATGAAAGCACAGATCCCTCCTGCCTTGGTGTGGAGGACATTTTCTTGGTGTTTAAATGCCAAAGCCTACCTGAGGATCATTGCTGACCATGGCCATCCCTTTTATAGGGACCACGGTGCACCCACCTTTGGCTGACTGCTTCCAGCTATGCCACAGAACTCAAACTGATTTCTGTTTTAGCCTCCAAAGTAACCAGAACTCAACCTCAGCCAACATGTCTGCAGCAACTGTGTGATGCTGTCATGTCAATACTGAGCAAAAGACGAATATTTCCAGCACCTTGTTGAATCAATGCCAACAAAATAGAATAAAAATAAAGGCTGTTCAATGGGTTTTAGTAAGATGTTCATACAATGACAATATGGCACACATATCTGGCCCATTAGACTTATTTCAAAAACAAGATAAACAGTTTGAATTCAGCTCAGTAAAAGCTTAACTCTCCCTCCATGAGCAGTTACAATCATGACTAATTATACATTGCTAGTACTTTTCTTTCATCTGCCTTTAAAAAGGGGGAAGATGATATCTTCTGCTTGTCTTGGATAAACAAACATATTTTCCTTTGTTATGTGACAAACTGCCACTTTGTTCAAATGGCACCGCCTGTTGGTTTGAAAAATGTTTGTTGCATATTAAGTGTTTTCATTTTTTAAATTTGAAGCCAGAAGGTGCAATATTTGGATGACAATGTGTGGCACTAAGCCAAAAGTTAATACTAGCTAAATTGTTACTCAAGGCACATCATTAGATGGTATAGGTGCACCACACAGATACTGACCTCCTTGAAATCTGGGCATTTTAACATGACAGTCTGTGGAGACTGAACCAACCTGAAGTGGTTGTTCAAGGAATTGGAGCTTTCAGCACTTCTGAATTGGCTTTATTTTTCAGTCAGGAAGGTTGCAGCTTTATTTGGATAACCTTAGGAGAGAAGAGACCATTGTTTTTGCCTCTAAGGAGGCAAAGATGAAATTATATACCCAAAGTTTGTAGGAGAGCCAAGTTTGACTGTTCCTCTCCTTTTCAGATAAGCAGTGGAGATCTGCATCATATTAAATGCCTTTTGTGCTCTTTGTAGTTGAGTATCAGTAAGCCGCATTCCTGCGGCTGTGTTTCCGATTTTATTTTGAAAAAACCCCGTTGAGGTGACCACCATCCAGAGTAGATATGATTTTTTTTTTTAAGTTAATAAACAGTTATTGTCTTCCTTAAAAAAATAAATGTTAAAATCGTTAAAATGAAAATGGTTAAAATGTCCCTTGATACCTTTTTTATTCTTATTACAATACTATTTAAGCTGGGGGAATTAGGAAGTTCAAAAAAATACCTTAGTGGTGCCATTAAAACTAGGAAACTTGTAAACCTCAGACACAGGAGTGTATAGGAAAGTATGCAGTAAAAACAGCATTTATAACAGGCAAGAGGTGGACTGAACACGAGCCAAACTGATACAGAGCCAGACACGAGGAGTCAGACTACCACACAGAAGTCTGCATGTACGTCAGCCTAGGTTTTTCAACAGACCAGCTTCTTCCAAAACAACAATAATAAAAAGTTTATCCGAAGAAAAATAGTCTGTCTAGTTGAATTAAACCTCAGAAGGAGGAATTAGAGAGCCTCGGGTTGTTTTTGAGGAACAAAGCCAGCCTAAATACATTTTTGTAATCCAAGAAGGTCAACCTGTTTCATACTCTGTGGATATACATTTGCTGGAGGCTAGTATGCTCGGTTAGAAGGATTGGTGAGATGTCCAAGAGAGAGTTTTGTTTTGTTTTGTTGTTTGAAACATTTTTCATGAGTAAAACATTTTTACTGTTAATGTGCAAACAGATTCAAATGTAAGTTAAAACCTTCCTCACTCTGGCTACATCTAACAGCTTGTGGATGGATTTCTATGTAAAGAACTGGGGTTGAATTTGCATCAAAAATCCAAAATGCAGAAGATTTAAGCCTGTCCCAGGGACTGCCCTTGATAAGGACACTATGACAGCCATATATAGTAAGTGAAGACTTTCTGTGTATCTAAAATTGCATACAGCACAAGTAACTTACTTTGCAACCACTAAAAAAATTGCACAAGTAGGTGGTTTTTTTGTTTTTTTTTCTTTAGCAGCACCATATACAGTGGTCCCTCTTTTATCGCGGGAGTTACGTTCTAAAAATCCGCGAAGTAGCCAGCTTTATTTTTTATAAGTAAAACCCCTCACTACACTCTTTTTCTCAGACAGGCATTAACATTTTCACACTTTTCTCTCTTGTTCTCAAAGTTCAAACCTTTGTAGAAGAATAAGTCCAGTATTGTAGAATGAAACCACCCGCAGGTTCCTTTGATGGTGCAAAACGTTTCGTCGACATTGTTGTTTGTTGGGGAGAAAACTTAAAAACATACAGTACAGCACTTCAGAGTCACACTGCTAGCGATCAAATAGTTATGTGAATTTGACAAGCTGAAGGCATTCTGTACTGTACAGGAGACACAGCACGAGATTAATTGACAATGGTCTACAGCCAATAAAACTGCACAAAAAAAACAATCCACGAAACAGCGATACCTGTGAACCGCCTTATAGTTAGGGATGACTGTACCACCTAACAGCAGCCAGCAACTTCCAGCAATCACTCACCAACTGGCTCCTTTGTGATCAGTAGTTGCCAGATGATTGTAGACCGGTCTCTCAGCCTCTGACTGTGGCCTACGGAAGAGTAGCTAGCTGCTATGTTTTGTAGCTAGCATTTTGTAAACAGGTAAGAATACGTTCAAATTAACTTGCACAACATTAGCACATGAGTATAAAGTGTGTGACAAATACAGTTTGACATGGCATCCAGCAACAGTGGCCTGTCTTGTATGTTTCATCTCTATTTTGGCTATTGTTAGGATGTGCAAGCAACGAACAGGATGCTAACTACAATTAATAGCTGCAGGTGTCAATATCAATTGTTTTCTAAATGTTATACAGGAACCTTTTAATGATAAAATAAACAGTTTTATCTTTTATTTCGTCTCTTTTTGGTGTTTTAGAGTATTTGAAAATAAATGGGTTGACCCTAATTGATCTCGACCTCCAGTGGAAGTCAGGGCAGAAATAATAACCATACTAAAATAACACAATTTTGGAGCTTATTAGGCAGAACTGTTAGACTGCCTTAATAAAGTAATTTGTAGCAATTCTTAAATACACATTTATTAAAATAGCATCACAATTCTGTGATCAGGCAGAGATACTGTGATACTGCAAAGTAGTCACACTTCCCAGAGAGACTGCCAGGCCAGGAAATGACATTTGAATTTCAATGAGATTTTTACTTAGACAATAAAAAGAAGGATTATTAATACATTTCTTCTTATGTTCCATTAAATTGTAGACGCTTACATTGCATTTACAACATGCATAGACCTTCACCATAAGTTTTCAAGTTTTTTTAGCTTTGTTTTTACGTGACTCATTTACACAACATTAATACTGATACTACTAATACTACACAACAAAGCAGAAAAAGTGAGGGAAAGCATGCAGATATATGTATCAGTGCTGATGTAAAATACTACAAGCATTCATGGAGCTGGGATATAAATTTTTCGCTGGGCCTCCCTTTTCCTCACCTCATAAAATATACATCCCGTCCACCTCAGACCTCCCTGGGCTTGTGCACTGTAGTACAGTAGATCCGCAAACCGGCCGCAGCAGACAGCACGAAGGCCCCATCACCATATTGTCTGGAGTTACATTCCAGAAACGTGGGGCTTTGTGGTCACTAGCTTCTTTTCTGTTTTTCTTCTATGATAAGCTGACAGAGTAAACCTGACATAATTAGTTGTCTGGGGTTTGTTTGGGTTGTGAATCGCTGCTGTGGTGTAAATCAGCGAGAAGCTGGCAGCCTGTGCGACAGCTCGAAGCCACATTAAAGTGCAGGGGCGCCTTCTCTGCCGCTAACCACATTCACTGTTCAGTCGCTTCCCATTGTTTTTCCTCCAGGACCTGGCGATTCCAGCTGCAGACTTGGACCTTACAATTGCAGCTTGTGTTTTGGTCGTATTTCTTTTCATATTTTGTTACACCATGTAATGTTGGATTTGGGTTTGGAGTGTGACTTTTGATGTCACGATTCAAGTGAGAATGGCGATCTAGGTCATTCATTATGGAAACTCTTGTATTTGTTACATGGGAAATTATAATGTTCATGCTGAATCTCACTGTGTGCTTAGTATACACAGGATATGCATTTGCTATAGTCTCATGCAAACATACAAGTGCAACAAAGATGTTGGATTGTGTTCATAAGGGCGACATTCAGCAAGAGAAACAAATATAGCCACTTTCCTCTTAAAATTAAGAGTCAGAGGTACAGAGGGGAGCCAGGCTGTCTGGGCGGACCCACTTTTAGTCAAAGGGAAACTCTCAGCACGTGCAGAAGCAGTTCACCTTACAGGTCAACAGCCAGAGAGGGGAAAGTTGTTGGAAACATGCTAAATAGAAACAAAGAACAGAAACTGCGGCTGCGAGGACACAAATCCCTCCCAATGGAGGTATTTATACGACACTCCCAAGGCTATAATCGCGGTCTTTTAACTATGTCTCTGGGACTGGAATGGAAGTGTTTATCTGAACCCACGGAGAACTGACAGGAATAGCCAATAGCAGTATAACATGACAAAGCCCTCTGCTGGCCATAGTGCAGCCAGAGTTAGACTTTGCTATTTTGGGTTAGGAACCTCTGTGCTTATTTTAGAGCCTTACCAACTTGGCCTGTCTGTAATCAAAGGATCAAAACTACTTTATTCTGAAAATAGGCATTATAGTACCAGCTACACAAAAATGGCATCAAAGACCTCAGCTGAAAATTTTGCTGACTTGTTGATGTAGTATGATTTTCAGCACAATTGCTTTGGCTTCTAGGAGAACATGCTGACAAGATGTTTTCCATATTTAGTCATAAAACAAAGTCCAAGATTGACTTTTCAGGCTGATATTCTTGAAGTTGCCATTGTTGCATTAATAGTTTAACGTTAATCTTAAGTGCTGACCAGTAAATTTGTATTTTTTAACATCACCACTGTTATGAACATGTTCCATGAATACATTACAAAAAAGTTTTTGGGGTTTTTTTCAGTAAAAGCATATAGGAAAAAACATTTGATCATTCAGTGAGCAATACTCGGTGTCTGTGGTCTTTGCATCCAGCTTCTTTGTGCTAAAGTAAAAAGAAGCTGGATGGCTAATGTGCATGCATCACTGTTTATCATAAAACATAATTTCATCTCAATAGTTTATGCAAATAGCACATCTAGTGTCCTTAATAAGCTAACCACCTGCTGACAGTGCGATCTTAAAAAACAAGAACTCCGTTTGGCTGCTTCTCTTCACTATGCCAATGCAACGTTTCCTTCCAGGCTCAAATGTGAAATTGTAATTCCCATTTTCTTTTTCTCCCTTTTTTTTTTTTTTTAATTGCCACCAGAGGCTAAGTCATCAGGCTAGCCAATGGGTTCACAGATTTGTCTTTTAGTGACTGACACAGCGACACTCGCAAACTTGAAGAATCTGAAGCATCTGGCGTGAAGAATCCGTCCTGTTTTAATATTGTGGCACCATCCCATAAATATGTCTTTCAGCTGTCAGCATTTGCGTCAGAGAAAGGCCGGCTTCATTAAGCAGATTCGTTACATGTGATGTTCTGCAAGAATAACCGTGTGCGAGTCTTTGGCTAGACCACATTGTGTTGCGATATTAGCTCCCCCTCTTCACCCAAACAGTCCATAGACATCGACCCCGCCCTGAGAGGCACTAAGCTCAGTGATACGGCTGTCAAACAAAATCTCTGTGCTTCCTTAAGTCCTGGTTGCCAGGGGAAAACATCAGGAATGCCGCCGGGTGACAAAAGACGATTAGAGGCCTGATTTCTCTGTATGCTGACATTTGTGAGTTTTCATGTGTTGTAAAGGAATTCTTGGCACTGAAGTTGGTTTGGAGACCACAAAAGGTGCTAAAGGTTGTCTTTCAGACACAACACAAAAGATGTTCTTGAAACACATGTGAAATGTATTTTTTCTCTCAACCTGACAAACAAGAGAAAGTACTTCTGTTATAGGCTGACGTTAAAAAGTGACATTTATATTTTCTACTACCACAAAAACTAAACCAACTAAGAGCCAACAGTAAATGGAACTTCCAATTTTGATCACTAGTTATTTGCAGATCTTAATAGTGTTATTCTTCCGAACAACTTTTTGGATAAACCTTATTTTCTTAATGACATGAAGTAACAGATGATCTCTTTATGTAACATGGCTGAAACTCATTAATCTTTGCCCCAGAAGGCACTTCTGTTCATTCTGTGTGAGACATAAAATCCTTGTTTATAGGATGATTACTTATATCTTAAAATGACCCTTTTGTTCAGAATAATGAATCTGTTTTACATGCTCCAGCCAGCCAATCTGATTTACTTGTGTTACCACAGTAGCTAAGCATGTTGATCCCTCCGTTAAGCTCCACAGGACTTCTGACGATGAAATTGGGTGATTTGGGATTTCCTGGTAAAGCAACGTAGGATGCAGCCACCTCAGTGGGCTCTGAGTCTGCATAATGAAGCAATTTAAACCGCTTTTGGCCAAGTTGTTGGTCTTGATCTGATCCTTTGATATAACTTGCAAGTGGGAATGCCTGCTTATTTATTTCTTGACCAAGAAAACTGCCCACTGTGAATGCAGGACAAAGGACACAAAGAGCTAATCTACCTGTAAAGAGGATTATTTTTGCAGAGAAACAAAAATCACCTTTATTCCTCTTGCACATCAAGGGTTTCGATTCATCCCCATAAAGTACTTAATTCATGTCATTATGAAGGCGAATATATATTCCAATATGGATTATTCAAGTGGAAAAACTGAACCAGTGTTGTGTCTACACATAACAGACAAGCCAGCAAAGAACTCATTTTAAATAGATGGCTAATGACAAAGTGCCTAAAGATACTGTTACAAGAACACACAATTTATTCCCATTTCTTTATCTGAATTTATGAAAAATAGTAAAATAACAGTAATTTTGGACCAACAAGATGATTCCCAAAGAACTGTTAACCAGAAGCTTGGCATATCTCGGCATAGTGTAGAAATTTGAGAAGAAACTTGACCTATCTGCTGTTCACTGAAACCTCATCAGTAATAGTCTCAGTGGAAGTTTGACTTTCAAGAACAGATTCTTAAGGACTGGAAACAGGGAGAAAAGGCTGAGGTTTGTCAAAGTACAATTACTATACAAAGTGGCAACAGGTTTTATGGTGTGATGAACAAAATTTTTAACGTTTTGGTTAAAAATCATTGTCTCCTATAGAGTTTTGAAGAGGTACAACAGGGAGTGTCTCCATTATAAAACACAGTAGGGGTTGTGTCATGGCTTGGGGCTGCATTTCAGCAAGTAGTGTTTGAGATCTTGTCAAAAATGCTGAAATTATTAATGCAGAAAAGTGTCATCAGAGTTTGAAGCATCATGCAGTGACATCTGGAAAGTGTCAAATTACTGACAGCTTAGTTTTTCAACATTATAGTGATCCTAGACGCTCTGCCAGTGCAGTAAAAGCATGCCTGGTTAGAGAAACGCAGTTGATAGTGGAACGCTATCAATCAGGAGCCCAGACCTCAACATTATTGAATCAGGTGAGATCATCTTGGCAGAGAATAAAAGCAAGTCAGCATCCAAAGCCTTGAATGTCCTTCAAGAAGTGTGGAGAACTACTTTTGAAGATTAAATAAGTTACAAGAAAGCCTGCCTAAGAGAGCTGAGGAGCACATACCCAATATTGCCTTTTAGAATCGTCCAAACTGAGTTTTTGTCTTATATAATGTATTTCCAGTTATGTTCACAAATATTACAATAAATGACTGCACCTGTTTCTCATTCAATCAGGGGTTAATGAATAAGGGGTTGTTCAAGACTTCTGTATAGTTCTGTAAATGTATTATTAAAATCCAAATAAAAAGAAAAATATTTGAGTGTAAAAATTTCAGACTAGTCTTCTTTCTAGTGTTTATATAGGTTTTAAATATAAGCTAGTATATGTTCACAAGCTAAAGGTTTGCCCACAAATTTGTGTTTTTGTATTAGGTGTGTGAAACTATTTGGGTTAACCTTCGCCTTGACGTGGGGAGCAGTCTCTGGGATTTCTATTAGCACCCATTTACCACCTGGAACACCCTGCAGCTGTGGCATTCCTCGACCATAAATACTCAGGCGGTTTGTTCCAGACCTAAAGTGCACAAAGCAGGATCACATCTGGCCGTTGCAGCCACAGCCTTTTTATACCGAGTCTCCCTCACTCCCTGATATTGGAATTTAATTGCATCCAGGCCGTCCAGTGGCCCACGAGAAGGGTTTCCTCAGGCATACCCAGAGAGCTGAACTGGCAGCAGTAAGTTCCATTTGACTCAAACTAATGTGAACAGCAGACAGGAATAACACAGTTGCTGTTATGTACACACATGCTGAGGCCCAAATGTGCACAGTGCACACACAGATACACAAGTGCACTCTCACTTGTGCAGTTTTTATAGCAGTACAGTAAAAAGTAAATACTACTCTCTGCATGACTCCAACATTGAAGAAAAAGAAGTCTTTTTCTGGGGGGAAATTTCTCTTTAACAGCTGACAACTCCGATCTTATATTTTATTTAAAATACCGCACTGTGCAGTAAACCTCTTACATGCCCAGCAAAACCATGTTCATGATAGTAATATTTCAAATTCTTGAAAAATATTCCCAAAATTAGTAGGCAGTAGATGCAGTATGTGAGATACCTTATGACGTTTACCTGTTAAACTCCTTATTATTGCAAATAGCTAATCAACCAATCATATGGCAGTAACTCAGTGTATTTGGGCATATAGACATGGTCGTGACAACTTGACCAAATTGAGCATCTGCATGGGGAAGAATGTGGCATGGTTGTTGGTGTCAGATGGGCAAGTTTTCAGAAGCTGGTGATCTGCAAAGATTTTCCCACACAATCATCTGTAGAGTTTACAGAGAACAGCAAGAAAAAGAGAAATCTGAAGAAGAAGAGAAAAGCGTCTCTGAATAACAGAACAGTTCCTCTTATCTTGAAGCAGATGGACTGCAGCAGAAGACCAAACTGGGAACCTCTCTTGTTAGCTAAGAAGAGGAAATTGAGGCTGCAATTAACATGGGCTCACCAAAATTAGGCAAGAGAAGACTAGAAAAACATTGCCTGGTCTGATGAGTCTAGATATCTGCTATGAAATTCAGATGGAAGGGTCTGAATTTGGTGTAAATGGTATGAAATCATAAAGCCATCCTGTATTTATGGCCCATGTGAGTATTGTTGCTGACCATGTCCATCTGTGTAAGGCCACAGTGCCCATCTTCTAGTGCCCAGCTTCTAGGATTAAATGCACATCACAAAATTTAAACCACCTTTCTTGAACAAAACTTTGTTCCTAAACATGGTCACCAGGTCCGAATCCAAAAGAGAACCTCTAGGATGCAGTCAAACAGAAGATTCACATCAGATCAATCTGTCCATTCCCTTGACCTCTGACTGTCGTTGCTGTCCATGGTACTGATCAAAAGTTGGAATGATTGAATAGATATTATTAGGGAGATAAAGAGAGGGAGAGTGTTTGTTCAGGTATGACATAGCTAGTAAAAGACAAAAAAATATCTGTACTGGAGTCCATCACAGAGTTGCTACACCTGCGGTTAGGCAGTAAGCACAGAATATCCACTGCTAGCATTGCCATCATATGTTTATAAGCAATTTCTTATTGTAACATTTTCTTGCTAACAATCTTAGTCAACATGCGTGATATAAGAACCTTTTAAAAATGCCTTCAGCACCTTAACGATGAAAGCATGATAAAGTGGGAATGTCAGCTTTTGCTGAGCATGTTGAACACATGTAGACTTTACTAGCATTTCCAGTTTAGCATCTTTAAGAAATTACACTACACTTTATTTTTCAAGGATATGTTTAATCAGCCTGTAGCTATTTACAAGTAACAATGTTTGCGTTCTAGCTTTAAATTTAGAAGTGATTTTTTTTGTGGTTTTGTTAATAATATATTTTTAGACAGCCATGCTAAAAATTGTATAGACACTACACTAAAAGGATACAATACAAGGAATTTTATAGAGTGATGCATTATTGTAAATTAAATGGGATAGTCATACGGAAAGGAGAAAATCCAGTCTCTGTATCATATATAAAATAATAAAAAGAAAGGCAGCATGAAAAACTGGGGAGTTCATTGTATTTGGAACAGCAGAGCATGTCAGTGGAAGTGGAATAAGTTGAAACTGATGTAGCGTGGTGACCCTGCTGAGAGGGCAGTGTTGACCGACGCTCAGGGGTGTCATGTGCAGACAAAAACATGTCAAACAAGGGAATATCTCTTTAACTATTTCCAGAGGTTTAAACAACAAAAAACCAAAAAGAAGTTTTCCCCCTAAGTTCTAAGTTTAACCACTTAGACTTCTAGATTTTTTTTTTTGAAGTAATACAGATTGAATCTAAATTCTTAGTCAGCTGACCTGTACAGAATATTAGACTTCCTTGCTGTTTACACAGTACACCAGAGTGAACAGATATTAATGAGTCACCCTCAAACTGACATCCACAGCTGAATTTACAGCAAAATATGAAATGTACTCTATATACAGTGCTGTGAAAGAGTATCCCCGTTCGGGTTTCTAGTTTCTTCAGATTCCTAGGTAGTGCTTAGTGCTTTGAGTTTCTTGTTTTGTTTCCTTGGCTTCATGAAGAGTTTTTCTAGCAATAAAAGCTGCGGTTTAAGTTTAACTTTCTGTTTCTGAGTCCTGCATTTGGGTCCTTCATCTTGCCTGCCGCACAGCCCCCTAGATATAGCATGAATTAACTGGGATTAACCACATTTTCTGGAAAACCAAGTTCATATTCATTAGCCACACCCAGATATTTTAACTCAAGATAGAAACCTGTTTGAAATCAAACCTGTTTGTTAATGTGAAATAGGCTATAAGATCTCAAAAAGCAGAACATCACGCCACACAGTTCCCTGTTTTAGTTGTAGCTCATTTGTAGCTCACAAAAATACCCACTTCAATCAAAAAAGCCTTCTCATCTCTGGACAAACCTCTGCCTCTGTCATGGTCCTGAGTCTGTAGTTTATTTCTAAGTTCTGTTTTTTGCCACACTCACCTTATGTTTGTTATCACTCGGGTTCTGTGTCAATAAAGCCCTCTCACTTCACTGCATATCCGCATCTTGGGTCCAGCTACAAGTTTAAATGGATCATTTCCACTCTGATAATCACAAACCAAGATTTCTGTGGTAGATTAAATCTAATTCCCAGGCATCATTAAATCTGGCGAAATGTTTGAATTTAATTTATTTGGACACATTTACAGACATGATGGTTACCGCAGGCTCTCATTAGGCAATGTGCTTAAAATGACTTCAGTTAAAAGCATGCTGACTAGCCAGTAGGTTTAAGCCTACTATATAGTCTTTGGTTGTCATTTTAAAGCAAAGGAAGCCTGCATGCTTTGAGGCGATGGAAAAAATAAGGGCAATTCTCTTCCTTTTTGTGGTTGGCATCTTAAAAGTCTTTAATTCCTAAATTGCCATGTAGATAACACCATAAATACATGGCTGCTAACTGAGCAGAACACTTCAAATGTTCAACGATGTAATTACAGGAGCTGCGGGGATAAGAATAGTAAATATAAAGTGTTTTGGTTCATTGATTGTAACAAATAGAGATATTTGGTATTTTCCAAGCTATTTTTATTCCTCTTACATCAGTTTATTTTGCAAGATGGTTTGTGTATGTTTCGTTTTCTAATATTATAAAAAATGTAGAATAATAAAATGTAACGACAAAGGTCTGACTGTAAAATAGAAGTTAACACTTAGACGGAAAAAAAAGTGCATGCATATGAATGACATGTGTAAGCGTTTTGAGTTTTCAAATAGAAATGTATAAGAAACAGTCCATGTATCATTTTCGAACAGAGGATTAATGTATGGTACATTTTCATTTATGACCAACAAACTACTCAAAGACATTAAAGAGAGTAATTATTTCTTCTGTAGTAAACATGTGACTTCAACTTTTGTGGCCACTTTTGGTACCACAACAGACTTACCTTGGCTCCCTCACGTGCCCGTAAACTCTTAACCCGCTATATAATTACGAGTGGTGACCCACTGCAGTAGATGACAGCTGAGAGAGTTAAGTACCTCCTTAAAATGGTGGTCAGAGATATTTTTTTTTACTTTAAGCTGTCTGACACACACACACACACCAAAGTGTACAGTAGATGAAAGACACTGACCATGATTGTACCGTTCCATCCAGTCTTACTGTAGGCTTGCATTGATGTTACCCTGTCATTTACACTGTCTGCCAACCCGTCTCTAGTGAATTAGGCCACAGTGTCTGTCAGCCGGACTAGAAGCAGCCAGTGTTTTGGATGGTGTTGCAAAGATTACGTCCAGTAATGGACAGTGTTGGTCAAGTTACTTGAAAAAAGTCATCAGTAACTAATTACTGATTACTTCCCCAAAAAAGTAATTCCGTTACTTTCAAAAGTAATTAATTACTTAGTTACTTAGTTACTTTTTATAAACACAATTTACAACCTGAATAGGTGATAAATCGATAGATCTTTCAGCCCAATTCTACTTTTTCTACATACTCCATCATACAAAATGTAATCAAATGGAAAAGTCCCTCTTTAAAACTTGTTTTATTAGTTTTAATCTTTTAACTTTATGCATCAAGCAAAAATTAAATTATATGCAACATTCTCTGACTGGAAGAAATTTGTTTAATATTTAAACCTATTTTCTGCACATTCCAGCACATAAAATAATTTTTTTTGTGTGTGTTTACACTCAGTCTTTCAAATAGATGCAAGTAAAACACAGCAGAAAATAAATAAAGTCAAAGACTAGCGGTCCTGTTGCGCTATTTTCACCTGTAAAGCAGGAGTGGGGTAGGCGGAGGTTTACCCTGGTGCAGGTGTGCTGCAGCGGTCAGTTGAAGAATCCGCGAGTTTCTCTGTGAGTTTCCCATTACGTCATAGCGCACTCGGTGCTTGCTTGGAAGTTTAGGGGTTTTTTTCGCTGTAAAAATAAGTTTTCTTCTCACGTACAACGGACGCTAATGTTTTTGTCACTTTTTATGGAACCAAACTTAAAGTAAGGTCAGTACTTCCAAGCTTTAAACGCTGCACGCTCATACTCTCTCCCGCACTCGATATATTATCCATTGTTGATCTGCACACAGCTGTTGTCATGAACGTCGCACTTGCTTATGTTACACTGTTGCAATGATGGGCCAACTCATCTCCCGTGCAACATATTTATTTTTACAGAAAACTGTAAAAACAGAAAAATAAGACAATCAGTTCTCTTTGGCGCGCAGGCCGTACGCTGCCTCTTCGCCACTGACACTACTTCTTCTAGTGTAGCTGACATTACTTTATACAAGTAACTTATACAGTTTCACATTCACATGCACCACCTTTGTAAACTGGTTAAATCACACAAATACATTTTACTATACACATGAACAACATAGTGAACTCTCATTACAGTTTTATCTTGTTTTTACTACTGTTTTAATCTATTTATGAACCTGTCTTCTTAACTGTATTTAATAAACTAGATCTCTTTCAAATAAATGTTTTTCTTAACATATTTCTATAGCATTCACTCTTCATGAACTAAACATAAAGCAATTCACATTTTCTCTTATTGTGCAGTTTTGTGCAGTTTTGTTGTACAGTTATTTTATTTTCAACTTTAATTTATATATTTATCTTTATCTTATTCTTCCCAGTTAAATTTACCCTTCATTCTAATTTGTGTTGTACAGTTATTTCATTTTTAACCTTAATTTATATTTTATTCCTTCCTAGTTAAATTTACCCTTTTTAATTTTTCATATTTATTTCCTATCTTATTCATAGCCTTTTCCTTTTTTGTTCTCTTTAGGTCACGAGCAGTTGTCCAAGCATTTCACTACATATCGTACTGTGTATGACTGTGTACGTGACAAATAAAATTTGAATTTGAATTTGAAAATATATATCTTGCGGCTTTAACCCAAAAATACACCTGCACCGAGCTCACAGAGTTTCGGTACAGTCTAACACTTGGATCGGCACAGGCTAACAACTGGACCAACTTGGAAATTAGCTCTTTAGCTTAACATTCGCCACACACAAGACATTTATCATTAATCGCCACTGCTGTCTGTCACTTTTATAACATCTGTTTATATTATCAACCACCCTACTTTCCCGTAGGAACGCTGCGTTACTGCGTTACTAAAACCGTGATTTTTTTTGCGAGAATGTCTCATGACAATGACGTAAGTGTGGCACTATGTTAAAGACAGACATGAAAATAGTAGCCCCCCATTTTATTTTATACTCAAGGACACTTTCTTTTAGTGAGGCCACTGCAATGTAAGTTTTACTGTTGTATAAGTTCCGCCAGCAGAGGGCGCTCGGTCCTGCACGCATCGGTAGCTGACGCTACACTAGAAGAAGTAGTGTCAGTGGCGAAGAGGCAGCGTACGGCCTGCGCGCCAAAGAGAACTGATTGTCTTATTTTTCTGTTTTTACAGGTAATCTGATTACCGTTTTTGCAATAGTAATCCCTTATTTTACTCGTTACTTGAAAAAAGTAATCGGATTACAGTAACGCGTTACTGCCCATCTCTGCTAATGGAGCCCATAAAGTCTCACAAATAGTAAAAGTAATGACAATTGGATAACATTTATTTACAGTGGCTGCATTTTTATATTTTATTCATTTCTATGTCCCGTTTCCTTTGCTGCATGGTTAAATAGATAGAAATTAATAGCAGGCCATCTTTTGAGAAACAGTGTAAGTCAAATGATAGCATCCACAGTAATGTGTTATTTTGGGAGCAACTTGTCTTGCATATTGTTGGTTGGGCATATTTGACATCCTACTCAACATCCAAGAGATAGTCTTTATTTTCACTTCAATCACCCCAAAGACACTACAAAAGTAGAGAAAAAATCCCAGTCATTATACAACTCCCTTTGAGCAAGACGTTGGTGACAGTGGGAAGGAAAAACTCACTTTTAACAGGAAGAATCCTCCATCATAACCAGGCTCAGGGAGGAACAGCCAACTGCTGTGGCCAGTTGGGGGTGATAGGAGAAGACAGAATAAAAGACACCTTTGTTGTAATCAGTTGGCCTATAACTTAGTTTAGTCTTTAGTCAATGAGCCTTTTTTTTTCTTCTTTTTATTTGGGCGCCAGTCATTTTTGGTTCATTAGCAATCCAAATTTTTTTCTGAAGTCCAAGAAAGAAGAAAGATCCCCAACAGATTTACTTTACCAAGTGGATCATCACAGCCTTGCCATATTGGTCCATTTGACTGACCTTCGTTTAATTTATTTTAATTTAATTTATTTTTTTAAATTTTATTTTATTATTCATTTTTAGTTATTACAGACACGACAGACATGACTGGGGGATAGGAAAGGGAGAAAGAAAGAAAGAAAGAAAGAAAGAAAGAAAGAAAGAAAGAAAGAAAGAAAGAAAGAAAGGGAGGGAGGGAAAGACGGGAAGAGGGATAGTGAGAGAAGACACTAAAAAGAAATCCACTGGATCTGCTGTTGAAAGAAGAAAAAAACAAACAAAAGGAGAGCAACAGAATAAGCACAACATCACAGCAATAACCTAGACAAGTATAAGGAGCAGTAAATACTAAATATTCAATGTTATTATCCAGCACGCAAGACCGACAGCGCACAATGTGCTTTGAGGAAGCAGCCAAGAAAGATATAGTTTGTGTCTGTGAGCACCCGTGTGTACACCTATGTGCACACCTGTCTGCATGAGCGCACTTTTATTCAAAAGGTTTCTCCATGTAACGATTTTACCGGCACACTTTTGAACCGGAGGTTTTTGGAAAGCTTTTATTTTGGTATTTTCGTTGATCCGTACAATAAATTTGCATGTTAGCCTAAATATTTAGTTTTCTGTAACATTTAGATTTAACATTTAACATTTAGATTTGACTTTTAGATTTAGATTTAAATATAATATTTAGATTTAATATTTAACATTTAAATTTAGATATAATATTTAGATGTAACATTTAACATTTAGATTTAAATATAATATTTAGATTCAACATTTAGATTTAACATTTAACATTTAGATTTAAATATAATATTTAGATGTAACATTAAACATTTAGATTTAACATTTAGATTTAATATTTAACATTTAGATTTAACATTTAAAATTGTGTTTAAAATATGAAAAGTTACAAGTATTTTACTAAATGTTGTAAAAAAATTACTCAAAAAAACATGTTTTTGTAAAGTTTTGAGCTAAATGTAGAAAAATGTTGCCGTTAATTTCAGCATGTTTCACTTTACGAATGGCACCTCATAGCTGTGGAGGTCAGGTAGCACTCTAGACTCTACAGACCTCCACATAGTGATGACGGTCAGAACCAAAAAGGTCAAATTTGGATTCATCACACCATAAGATATGTTATGATTTTCAATCGAGTTCTTATATAATTTGGCACACCTTAGTCTTTTCTCTCCATTTCCCTTCCATAATAATAATAATGACGTCTTTACAGATACCCTCTCAACTGTTACCATCAGAAATGGTCTCAGTTGAGACTCAGTGAGGCTTCAATGAACAGGAGATGGATCAGCTGATAGGTAAAATAACACAAAATGGGGGATGACTCAAACTTTTCGCACAGTAGTGTGTTAAGAGCTCTGGATTATAGTGCAGAGAAGAAGCCATGCTGTCAACCACATAATGAAACACATTAAATCTACTGCAGCTGAAGCACTTTTTTCCCACGGTTTAGTCAATTTTAGGCAGCACAATTACATTGTTTGGGTTGGGAGGAGTTCAGGGTTTGGTTTAGAAAAAACAAACAGTCAAATAAAATGTTAAATGAAAATTAGAAAGACATTTTCTACATAAAGAGTCCTGGCTTTTTCAGTCCATGGACCACTTATAACACCAAAGCAAATTTGCATGCACATTTAACACTCATTTCAGATGTTATATAAAGAGCCGTGATGAACACAATACGCAAAACAAGGGCCAAAAGAAATTCGGAGAATGATGATTACTTAAACAACCTATTGCAAATATTTACGTTTAGGCAGGTGTATTTATACATTAAAGAAATATATTTTATGTAGCTTTAAATCTGAGTAAAATTTGAGTACATCACAAACAGGTTTTTGTTTGCTTCATGGTTTCTTTAATAAACCAAACATTATTCAAGCACTGCATATAAAACAGAACAGCATATTGTCTGTGTGAACACGTCTGTTACAGTACTGTATAAGGAGCCCACTGTTCTCATAAGCCGCCACGTTCTGCGTGGTTCTTGGAGGAATGTCAGTAATTAGCTCAGTAATCACAAGCTTTAGGAAATCTGCAGGAAAATAGGCTTTATTGCTGTGTGAAGGCCTTCTGTCTGCACTGCTTTCTAAAAGGCTGGTTTTATTGTGATGTGAGAGCTCAACATATCAACAGGTTACAGTATGAAGCAGAGGTGCAAGTCGCAACCTCAGTTCTCAAGTCTTTAATTGTCAACCAAGTCCCGAGTTACAGCAATGATTTCAAGCAAGTCAAATCTTTGCTAACCATAAAACGGATATGGTGGCTACACACCCGTTTAAATTAAATTTCAATTTTTTCACTAGCTCAAGGTCTGCCAAAGTCATTAGATTAATGTGGGTTTCTTCCAATCAGAGTTAAAACAAATGGGTTATATTTTCAGTCTCTTACAAGTGGAAAACATTTAAATATAGTTCATAGTGAATTGAATTGTCCAGAAGCATTTAACAGATGTTATTATTTACAATTTAACCAAAAAGAATTACACTATATGAGACATGCTTGACATGAAAGAGCCACTGAACAAGAAGGTGTTGAACCTTACTTATTTTCATCATTTGCAAATAGAATAGTCGGCTAACTATGTCAGCAGAGACCTTCAAAGGATTTTCTCGAGAGGATTCAGTTTTTCTTTATCAATGAACAGTTGGCTTTTGCCCACCTCCAGAGGGCTCATGATTCAGTTTCTCATATTTGTGTCGACTGATTTGCAAAACAAGCCTCTTCAATGTAAGGCCCATTGTTTAGGATGTGTAGTCCTCATGGGATCATCATGATGTTCCGCAGAACTTTCTTCTGCTTTTTGAGTACAATATATGTGCCTGTTCCTCTCTCAAAGCACCTCTGCACTTTCATTGTTTGTGTCCATAAAAGAGAGGACCGAAACACGGCAGCTCTCAATGAGCTGCACCAACTCGCAGTGCTGTATTCGTGTAGCACTCAAAAATGACAAAAAGCAGCCATGAACAGTCTGCTTTTTCCACAAAAGGTTGCAGTGTCACATGAGCCCAGGAGGATGCTTTCTCACTCTGGCATGTTGAATGGAAGCCAGACAAATGTGACAATAGTGACTCAGCAAGCAGATGAATTCACACCAACGCAAAATACTCCAAACTCTTTCTCTTGCCTCTCTCTATGCCAGGCTCCTACAGGCAGATGAGATCTGAAGAGGAGACTTCTCTTGTGTGAGTATGTGTGCATCCATTATCAAGGCAACCCATCTCCCCTCTGGTCTGAGTGCTTCTCCAAAGTGTACAGTACAGCTAGCGAAGCTGAACAGAGAAAGGACTCCATTCTTCTCCCCCTCCTGCCTTATGGCAAAATGGCAGCACTACCTGAAGCTCTAGTTTCTGTGGTCCTTTTGTCTCGCGCCACCGATTGAGGGCACAAAATGGGTCTGGAGGGAACCCAACACCGCACCCTCACGTTCCTGTCAAAGCTATAGTCACAAGAATGAAATAAAGGGAGCTGTTTCCATGAAACCATGAAGGTAGAGAACTCAGACATTCATTTATTAATTAACTGTGCTTATAAAAATTCTTGTTTTAGTCCAGTTCCATCCCTTTGCATTGAACCGGAAAAGAGATACCTCACTACCACCTGCCTGTAACCTTTAAATAGGTAGTTTCCGCTTATTCTTGAAACTGTCCCAGGTGGGCTGCCCAGTAAAGAAATGCCACTGACCCAGTAATGTGAGCAGGATGCCTTCCTCTGAGTAGCTCTGCTCTACTGCTCTGGTCTGGAATATTACAGAGGCCAGTTGCAGTGGAGGCTTGTAACTGGAGCTTTTTGGTAAAGGAATGTTGCTGGTAAACACAGCTTTGCTATTAGATACGTGTGGTACCAAATCTGACCTTCACTATCAAAGGGATACACTACCTGTGCATGGTGACATGCCAGTAGCTCAGAGGATTAGTTTTGTGGGTGTGTGTGACTGCATGTGTGTGCTGTGCAAGTATCACAAAACATGAACAAAAATTACACTGATTGTGCTATATTCTATAAATGTTGATCTATTACCTTCTAAATGGTGCAAGATACAAAGTGGCATACATTTAGTATCCATCCAGGTCCATCCATACATTGAGCACGGACACAAAGTACTTACATATTTAAAAAAACAACAACAATCTGCTCAAATAATGACACAACAAGTCACATTATTTTCAAGATAACTACACTTTAAAACTCTCCAACACTATAAGGGGTCGAGTTTAGTGACTTGAATTAGCAGAGCTAGCAGGTTTAGTTTTCAGTGCATGGCTTTGAATCAATTTAATTGGATGTATTCTGTGAAAATGCACAGGTGCACCAAAGATTGAACTTAGCCATGAGACTAACCCATTTTTTTTTTTTACCAGACTGTAAACATGTTTATTTCTGCTATAAAATTGGGCAAAATAACACAGATGTCTATGGGGACTGACTCAGTTTAAGAGCATTTATTGGATGCTATTTGAAAGAATGCAATAACAAAAACAGCTATCCAGCCAACATGTCTTAAAAATCCATTAATCATTATTCTTTACAATGTGCGGGCATGCACGTGTATTAATGGCTCCACAAACCCTTCTCTCAGTCTCTGTTTTTTTCCGTTTCCCCCCCTGACACATTTCTGCCTACTTATGAGCCAGTTTTTTTCTCATCAACTTTGGCTACATTTGTCACATAGCCTGGCACTAACCCTTGCAAGTCTATTCCAGTTTGAGTGGAAACCTTGGTCTGTCCTGGACCTGTAGCCCACATTAGTCACTTCTGTAAACTTTGTCACAGTGTCAGCGACAGCAGAGACTGGAGTCTCTCTATTTTTTTCTTGGTCCTTTCCTGGTGTAATTTAGCCAGACGAGCTCCTCGTTATGGGGCCTTGACAGCAGAGTACAACTGATTCAAGATGCACATTTCTGTACTGTGTTTCGGAAAGTGTTATATTACAGTCTGAAAACGGAAAAATACATGACAGTGTTTATGCAAGAAGTGTCTGTGAGTGATCGGGCAGTAATGCTGTCCACTCGCTATAACACTAAATCCTGCTTGAATGGCACAGACAGAACTGTGACGCAAGTGGGTTAGAAAGAGAGGAAGGAACCAGGTAGTTTTTTAGCTGAGAAAGTAATTAACATACAGTTATCCAGACACTTTATTAGGTATACCTTGCTAGTACCACTTTGGCCCCTCTTTTGTCTTCAGATGTGTCTTAATTCTTCACTCTATAGATTCAACAAGGTGCTGGAAACATTGACATATTAACATATTTTGTCAGCTGCACATCCATGATGAGAATCTCCTGTTCCACCACATCCCAAAGGTGTTTCATTGAACTGATGGTGACTTTCGAGGCCCATTTGGTACTAAAGGGCTCAGAATGTGCCAAGACAGTATTATGTACACCGTTACATCAGCACCTTAAAACTTTGATACAAGGCAAGATAGATCCATTCTTTCATGTCCATCCATCCACCTATCGATTAGTCCGTCCATTGTCTTCCACTTATCCTCATCAGGGTCACGGGGGTCGCAGGGCTGGAGCCTATCTTCAGGGCGAGAGGAGGGGATACATCCTGGACAGGTCCCTATTCTGCCGCAGAGCTAAAATATAGAGACAGACAACTACAGGGAGTGCAGAATTATTAGGCAAATGAGTATTTTGTTCACATCATCCTCTTCATGCATGTTGTCTTACTCCAAGCTGTATAGGCTCGAAAGCCTACTACCAATTAAGCATATTAGGTGATGTGCATCTCTGTAATGAGAAGGGGTGTGGTCTAATGACATCAATACCCTATATCAGGTGTGCATAATTATTAGGCAACGTCCTTTCCTTTGGCAAAATGGGTCAAAAGAAGGACTTGACAGGCTCAGAAAAGTCAAAAATAGTGAGATATCTTGCAGAGGGATGCAGCAGCCTCAAAATTGCAAAGCTTCTGAAGCGTGATCATCAAACAATCAAGAGTTTCATTCAAAATAGTCAACAGGGTCGCAAGAAGCGTGTGGAAAAACCAAGGCGCAAAATAACTGCCCATGAACTGAGAAAAGTCAAGCGTGCAGCTGCCAAGATGCCACTTGCCACCAGTTTGGCCATATTTCAGAGATGCAACATCACTGGAGTGCCCAAAAGCACAAGGTGTGCAATACTCAGAGACATGGCCAAGGTAAGAAAGGCTGAAAGACGACCACCACTGAACAAGACACACAAGCTGAAACGTCAAGACTGGGCCAAGAAATATCTCAAGACTGATTTTTCTAAGGTTTTATCAAGGTTCAAGGTTCAAGGTTCTTCATTTGTCACATGCATAGTTATACAAGTATAACACACAGTGAAATGTAGCCTGACACGCTCCTCGACATGTGCAAAAAAATTGGGGGGGGGGGTGTAGAGGAAGAACATTATTTATATATATATATATATATATATATATATATATATATATATATATATATATATATATATACATTGGGTGAATGTGCAGTAGTAGCAGCAAGCAGGTGAATTCTGTACATTAATATGAATAGACATCTGACTATTTTACAGGATAGACAATATAAACATATTTAAAATTAAAGCAATTGAAATGTACATTGTGCCTTGGTTTAGTGTCTGGAAGAGTCCTGTCTCAGTCAATTATAGATGATGTGAGAGGGCGGGTGTGTGTGTTTAGGGCACGGATGGCTTGGGGATAGAAGCTCCTCTTGAGTCTCTCTGTCCTTGCCCAGAAGATGCGGAACCTTCTACCAGATTGCAGAAGTTGGAACAGTTTGTTGCCAGGATGGGACGGGTCCTTCAGTATCTGCGCTGCTCTTGTCCGGCATCTCCTGGTGTAGGTGTCCTGAAGCGGGGGGAGAGCAATCCTGCAGCAGCGTTCTGCTGTACGGATCACTCTCTGGAGAGCTTTTTGGTCCTTCACACAGCTGTTCCCAAACCACGATGTTCTGTGTGAGGATGCTCTCCACAGCGCCTGTATAGAAAATCCTGAGGATCTTTGGAGAGACCCTGAACTTCCTCAGTTGTCTTAGGTGATACAGGCGCTGCCTAGCCTTTTTGGTCTGGACCTGAATGTGGGCAGCCCATGTCAGGTCTGAGGAGATGTGGACACCAAGATACTTGAAGGACTGCACCCTCTCCACTGGAGCTCCATTGATGATAATGGGCTTGTAGTCTCTGTGCTGACTCCTTCTGAAGTCCACCACCAGCTCCTTGGTCTTGCCGACGTTCAGCTGGAGGTGGTTGTCCTGGCACCACGATGCCAGATTCTTCACTTCATCCATGTAGGCCGCCTCATCGTTGTTGGAGATGGCACCCAACACCACTGTGTCGTCAGCAAACTTCACAATGGTGTTGGAGCCATGGGTGGCCACACAGTCTGAAGTGTAGAGGGAGTAGAGCAGTGGCGAGAGGACACATCCCTGAGGTGCTCCTGTGTTGATGGTGATGCTGTTGGAGAAGCACCTGCCCACCCTCACCACCTGAGTTCTGCCAGTGAGGAAGTCCAACACCCATGCACACAGACGGCTGTTAAGTCCCAGATCCCTCAGCTTTGTGAACAGTCTGCAGGGCACTATTGTGTTAAACGCTGAACTGTAATCAACAAACAGCATTCGCACATAGTTACCCTGTTTCTTGTCCACGTGGCTGAGAGTGGTGTGTAGGATGTGGGCGATGGCATCCTCTGTGGATCTGTTGGATCTGTAGGCGAACTGCAGCGGATCTGTGGTGTCTGGGATGGAGGAGGAGATGATGTTCTTCAGCAGCCTCTCAAACACCTTCATTACTACCGAGGTCAGTGCAACTGGCCGGTAATCGTTCAGGGATGAGGGTTTGCAGTTCTTGGGCACAGGGATGATGGTGGATCTTTTGAAGCATGTGGGGACCACAGACTTCGCCAGGGACTCGTTGAAGATATAAGTGAACACACCTGCTAGCTGGTCAGCACAGCAGTGCAGCAGACGGCCGGTGATGCCGTCTGGCCCCGCCGCTTTCCTTGTGTTCACTCTCCTCAGTGCCGCTCGGACGTCATGCTCCGCGATGCTGGTCACCGGTCTCTCGCTGATGACGTCACTGTCCTCGGTAGTCAGGCGGTAGATAGCATTAGCTGCCTGGCTAACCTCGAAACGGGCGTAGAACTGATTCAGCTCGTTGGTGAATGCAGAGTCAGCGTTGATCAGCGCAGTGTCCCTGGCTTTGTAGTCCGTAATGGTGCGTAGTCCGTGCCACATACTCCGTGTGTCGCCCTGGTGGAAGTGGGACTCCACACGTTCCCGGTACCGGCGTTTGGCATCTCTTACCGCACGCCGCACGCCGTATGAGGCCGCTTTGTAGGCGCTCATATCGCCAGTGGCGAGACCCGCGTTGTAGGAGGCAGTCCTGGCGTTTACTGCAGTGCGGATCGATCTGTCCATCCACGGTTTCTGGTTTGGGAATGTGGTGACTCTCGCAGTGGGGATAATCTCCTCCGCTAGCATATTGACGAAGCATACTGCTACTTCCGTAAACTCGTTGATGTCGACTGCGCATGCTCTGAACATGTCCCAGTCGACGTCGTTGAGTGCGTCCTGTAGCGTAGCTTCTGATTGGGCAGTCCACCGTTTTACCTCCCTCGTGGTCACGTCCTCCCTCCATATGCTTTGTTTATACTGGGGGATGAGGAAGATGGCGTTGTGGTCAGACTTCCCAAAAGCCGGGTGTGAGACAGCTTTGTAGCCCTGCTTGTATGGCGTGTAGCAGTGATCCAAAATTCGATCCCCTCTTGTTGGACACGAGACATGCTGGTAAAAGTTTAGCATGACTTGTCTGAGGTTCGCTTTGTTAAAGTCTCCTGCTACAATGAGGGCTGCGCCCGGGTCCTTGTTTTGAAGCGAGCTCAGCACATCATGTAATTCGGACAAAGCCATACCTGTGTCCGCTTGGGGTGGGATGTAGACCGCCGTGGCGATGACCGAGGTGAACTCACGGGGCAGATAGAAAGGGCGGCACTTAATGCTCAGGAACTCCAGATGTGGCGAGCAGCCGCTGGAGAGAGTAGAAATGCTCCTGGCATCACACCACTTTCTGTTTACCATGAAACACACTCCCCCACCTTTGGTTTTGTTCGACTCTGCCGTTCTGTCAGCGCGGAGCACAAAGAATGAATCCGACGGAGTTACGGCCTGGTCCGGCACGGTGGGGGTCAGCCATGTCTCCGTGAAGCACAGAATGTTGCAGTCCCTCATGTCACGTTGGAAGGTGACCCTTGCTCTTAGGTCGTCGAGCTTGTTCTCCATGGATTGTACATTGGCCAGTAGGATACTGGGCAGTGGTGCGCGATGCGCCTGCTGTCTCAGTCTGTTCCTAATACCAGCGCTTTTCCCCCGGCGCTTCTTTGTTCTGCGCCTCGGATGAGCGGCCCGTCCTTTGTTGTTCTCCGCGCCGCCTAGAATCTCTGACGGCCAGGAAGGGTCAGGTTTAAAAGTGTCCAAGATTAGATGTGCAACCTTGGCACCGATGTTTACAAGTGATCCGCTGTCGTAAACTATAAGACTAGAGGATTTTGGGATGAAAACCAGAGCAAAAAATAGGTCAAAACAAGAAAAGTAGATAGTCGGAGCGGAGTGGTCAGGAAGGCGTCTGGACGTGGCCGCGCCATCCTGCTATCTGATCCTGATATCTGATATGGACTCATGAAATGAGAGTGAGTCTTGATGGGCCAGATGGATGGGCCCGTGGCTGGATTGGTAAAGGGCAGAGAGCTCCAGTCCGACTCAGACGCCAGCAAGGTGGAGGTGGAGTACTGGTTTGGGCTGGTATCATCAAAGATGAGCTTGTGGGGCCTTTTCGGGTTGAGGATGGAGTCAAGCTCAACTCCCAGTCCTACTGCCAGTTTCTGGAAGACACCTTCTTCAAGCAGTGGTACAGGAAGAAGTCTGCATCCTTCAAGAAAAACATGATTTTCATGCAGGACAATGCTCCATCACACGCGTCCAAGTACTCCACAGCATGGCTGGCAAGAAAGGGTATAAAAGAAGAAAAACTAATGACATGGCCTCCTTGTTCACCTGATCTGAACCCCATTGAGAACCTGTGGTCCATCATCAAATGTGAGATTTACAAGGAGGGAAAACAGTACACCTCTCTGAACAGTGTCTGGGAGGCTGTGGTTGCTGCTGCATGCAATGTTGATGGTGAACAGATCAAAACACTGACAGAATCCATGGATGGCAGGCTTTTGAGTGTCCTTGCAAAGAAAGGTGGCTATATTGGTCGCTGATTTGTTTTTGAATGTCAGAAATGTATATTTGTGAATGTGGAGATGTTATATTGGTTTCACTGGTAAAAATAAATAATTGAAATGGGTATATATTTGTTTTTTGTTAAGTTGCCTAATAATTATGAACAGTAATAGTCACCTGCACACACAGATATCCCCCTAAAATAGCTAAAACTAAAAACAAACTAAAAACTACTTCCAAAAACATTCATCTTTGATATTAATGAGTTTTTTGGGATCATTGAGAACATGGTTGTTGTTCAATAATAAAATTATTCCTCAAAAATACAACTTGCCTAATAATTCTGCACTCCCTGTATTCACACTCACAGTCATACCTATTGGCAATCACCAATTAACTTAACACCACTAACTGCATGTCTTTGATTCCATGCAAATTTGGCCCAGAGAACTGCTACTTACTGGTTATCTTCTGTCTTTCAGGCTGTTTTCTCTGAACCCTAGAGTTGGTAGTGTGGGGAAAATCCCAGCAGATCAGCACTTTCTGAAATATTTTGACCAGCCCATCTGGCTCCAGCCTGTTGACCTGCCGAGCCTGAAAAACACTGGTTGAAACCCTGTTTGATCTCAAGAACTGAAGAGGAGATAATTATAATGGATCATTAGCAACACAGATCAAGAAAGGCAGGGTACACCCTTAACATGTTGCCATTCTGTCTCAAGGTATTGGCGACTGTCAAGCCTTTGAGTCGCCGAGCAGCTGAATAGGGGAATAATGTTGACGCGCCCGCTGTTTAAAACGTAAGTCAAAGTTCCAGGTTAAAACTCCTTTATTTGTTATCAAATCCTTAAAATCCGTAGAAAAACAGTGATCAAAAACATTCCAAGCTTGAGCGGTCAGCAAAAGTCAACTTCCCCCATCACCCACTCATTCACAAAATTTCCCTCGGGCCGTGAACAGGTGATATAGCAATCACTATTACTGACACCACGTGACCCAAAGCTACGCCTATCCACAACACAAGGGTTAAGGGTAAAATGGAAAATTACAAGTTAATCCTGTTGACAGCCTGACATAACAAACACGAAAAGCTTTAAAAAATGGCATGAAAGACTGCAGCTGGGTTAGTCCTGACTTCATTCTTGACCCACACAACACACAAAGTTGTCATAGTGCTAGCTACCAATTCACACTACCACAACATACCATGCCTCAGTTAAAACCAGTCTTAACTTCTTCAGACATCGGCCTGCTTGCAGTAACAGTGTCTCAGTCACAGCTGTTTACAACCTCGTCTCTCACGCAGTGCTGACCTGTGGAGAGGTTCAGGGCACATGTGGAAATCTGTCTGCCACAGCTATC
The DNA here is from genome assembly GCF_041146795.1 of Maylandia zebra. Classification (NCBI taxonomy): domain Eukaryota; kingdom Metazoa; phylum Chordata; class Actinopteri; order Cichliformes; family Cichlidae; genus Maylandia; species Maylandia zebra. The sequence continues at coordinate 17,453,103 of NC_135181.1, forward strand.
TTTAATATTTCACACCTCTGTGTGGAGAATAGGGGGAGTCGATTTGTGGCCAACAACAGAGAATACTCTAATTCCTGCAGGCGGTCATACGTTGGTTTGAGGTTTCAAACTGAAGACATTGTGGCTTTTTTCAGGCCATGGTGCAATGGTCTGTGTTTGTGCAAGAAATGTTCATATTGAGAAAATAATAAAAGCTTGTGTTATAGTTTCCAGTGTGGGTGTATATTGTTGTTCATTAATATTACGGCATATTCTTTCATTATTGAATTCAAATGATGTGTCTTACTGTAAGTGCTCTGCCGGACTTAAGCAGCTCCTCATCAGGGACTTTTTTCTTTTCAATTCCAGTAGAGCTGTTTTGTACCACTGAGAGAAAAACATTCCTAAAGCATAATGCCTCTACCACCAGATTTGATGGTACCGATATTTTTTACGGGTTCATTGTCACCATTTTTTGTGCCAAATAGCTCAATTTGGTCTCACCCAACCGCATGATATTCTCACAAGTCTTGTTTAGCTGTCCTGCATGATTTCAAAACATAACGATGTAATGTGCCACCCTTAGTTTTCTTGAATGTTGTCCCACCTGCTTTGAGATCATTAACAAGATCTTCTTGTGTAGTTCTGGGGTTATCCCTCATGGGATAACCATCGATGCTGCCTGTATGCTTAGTCGAGGTCAAAGAGTGGTAGACAGCAGTGGGGTGCGGTGACTTTTACAGAAAGTGAAAGTCTACACTTTCATTAAAAAAAAAATTATATTAAAAATATGTCAACCATGTGTGCACTGCTCTTCCATGTGCTGTTGTTGGTCTGTCAGCCAGCTGTGGAGAAGAGTGAAGTTAAAACATACAAAGAACTGAAGTGAAACTGACTGTTAAAACAATGAAGTCTCCACTTCAGCCAGAGTTTGTACCTTTCATGCTGTAGTTTTGATCTCTGATCATTTTTTCACACTTCTCCTGTTCTGCTGTCACTTCCTTCCCTGTTCTGGCCCAGGACATAGGTCATCTGTGTCCACGGGCATGCAGTTGGGATTTTGGAGTACTGCATGTCAGCATGTCTGCATTGCTCTGTATGTTGTCCAAACACAAACCACAGCTGGACACATTTGTAGGACCATAAATTGTACTTAACATAGGAAGCATATCTATTATAATGCTAAATCAGAGGGTTGGTGTACTTGCTAATGCTAGCTCCATTTCCAAACAACACAGAGGGTAATTGAGCCGAGATCAGTGAAAGCAGTGAAAGCTCACCTCCCTAAATGTGGTTCTGCTATAGGTTTCTTCCTGTTAAAAGGGAATTTGTCGCTAAATACTTGCTTTATAGGGTGTCAGCTGATTATTGGGGTTTTATTTGTATTACTGTACAGTCTTTATTTTGCAGTGTAAAGCCACTTGAGGCTTTGACTGTTGTCAGGATTTGGTATAATTAACCATGGACGCTGGCTGTCAGTAACTATGTTGTTTCCAACTAAGCTTTTACTGGATGGTATGTATTATAAACAAATACTTATTCCCTCACTACAATGCACACGATTCAATGTGAAATTTAATAAAATGTTTCACTGAAACTGTAGCCTGGTCATTTCTTAAGTGCTTAAAGTTATGAATTCAAACACGTCTTTACTCTACAGTCAACTTTGTTCCCGTTGAGTGAAAATAAAACACATTTCGCAACAACTGAATTTTTCTGTCAAGGTTTCACAAACGTTAAATTAATCTTGCACTTGCCTGAATTTCTTTGCATTACAGCTGGACCCAAATCAGATGTCTCGCTCAATTTTTTTGAAGAGAAACATTGTCAGTGCCGCTCTGCAAGCACAAGGTTTGCTCTCTGGCTGCAGGCCCGCCTCTGTGCCTTTAGTCTGTTCAGCGAGCGTGAGAAGAGAGAAGCGAGCAACAGCACAGATTAGTTAGCTATGTGTGCAGTGTTGTTTTTGTGGTTTGTTAGCGAGATGGAGGCTGTGTCAAAGAAAAAACAAGAAACACATTGTGTTGCCTCTATCCTCTCCAAATGATTATTTATATGCAAGCATAGTTAATGATTGGGTTTGGTCTTGTAGTTTTAGATCCCGTGTTATCACATATTTGGTGGTGGCCAATAATTTAAATGACCTGAATATGTAAAGAAAAAACTGTAAAAGTTCAAAAAAGGTTAAAAGCAAATGTTATTTAATAAAAACTAAAAGAAATATAAGCAAAACTTCCACTTTTGAAGTGCTTTAAACCTCTGCAGCTGCTCTGTGTGTTTGTTGTATATTTTCTCTTTAACTCTTAAACATGCGACTGTACAGTGATGCTAATGTGCAGCTGTGTCATACTGGTACAGATAGTGGAGGTGTACCATATGGGCACACAGTGTCTTTGCTGTGGCAGTGACGGTGTGTTTGAAGCAGCGAGTCTGTAACTCCACACAAGGCCAAGGCCAGGAGGAATTACAGGCCATCGGATAAACATAAGCTGTAGAGCAGTAGCAGGGCGTGCTCCCTTCAGGAAATTAAAAGCCAGTGCTTCTTCCTTCAGTCTGCCCACCTTCTCTCATCTCCTGCCAGTTCAGTAAATGAATAGCAAACTAATAGTGTCTGGGACTTTTCCTATCTACTGTTGTCTGTAGAGGGCATTCACCTTCACATTATCATACAAGTATAACAAAAAAGAATACTCTAATTTTTCACAGGCATGAAAGGGATCATGGCATTAGCATAATGAGTACTGTACCATGTCTTAGTTGTTTGCTGTAATCTAGAGGTGCATTGTCAAAACATGCAGTCAGTAAGAGCTGCAACAGGTTGGTAAGACTGATTCCTTTTGTATCAGTGATGTTTTGATGACTCAGTTTTCCCTTTTGATGAAATGAAAAAAACACCCTCTGTCTCTCGGGGAATGAATCAAGTATAAAAACAAAACACCTCACTGAATCTGAGCCTTTGAAATCCTTATCGAAGTTACTAATGTTCAGTTAGCTAAACATGTAAACAGCTGATAACTGTTGAAAACTGCTGAACACCTTTCTGTCATTATTAGATCAAGAGGAAAAATGTAAACACACTTTTCTTTACACCCTAGCAACTGCTCAGAAGCTAGATAGCTAGTTGCCTCATAAGTCATATCTGATCAGAGTATTTTCCACTTCTGAGTTCAACGATAAAGTAGTTGAACTTTAGAAATGCAAGAAAATGTTGATATAAAACTCCCATAGTGTGATTAGTCAGTGGGATGTTGGAGGAAAAGAACATTTGTGAATACATTTAAGGTTGCTCATTACAAATAATCAATAAAAGAAAGGAAATATTCCAGTGCAGGGACAAGAAAATCTGTTCTAAATTGTGAAAATCTTCAAAGATGACTCGCTCTTGAAAAGAGATTGTTGCATTGTGGTTAAGCTGGATAGTGGAGCACTTGTATATTAGTCAAGGAGAAGATGTGCTTAGTGTTTCCATGCTGCGGAGTAAAAGCAGGCCTCTGGCATGGCTCTCAAAGTAATAAAATAGGAAGCAAAGATGAATTTCATCCAGAATGGAATTCTGGTCACGTAGCCGTCTTTGCCAACATGGTCCTTGTCTGTTTTGGAGCATTCAGCCTTTTTGCTGCTTCTCTGCTTTACATGTGACCAGATGACAACGGGGAAAAATAAACAGCAGTAATGTACAAAACACACCACACAGATGTGACAGAGGAGGAACAAATGTGGTCACGCGTGCTGAACAGTGACTTAAAAAATGTAAAATTATGATGGATGGTATGAAAATGAACTAAAATTTCCCCCTTATAGTTTTTCAGTTGCAACTTATATTTAATTAACCGTCATCTAATTATGGATTTTTTTAAACCTGTTGACGTGCGTCAAAAGATGATGAAGGTCACCTTTTTTCCATCAAAATATTTGCTGCATGTTTAAGTTCACCAGGTGCAGTCAGCTCAGGGGTCAGAGGTCAGAGCACATCCTAGCCAGGAATCCCATCATGTCTGCCAAAAATCACAGGAAGCGCATTGTTCTCTATGGGGAATTACTTTATGAGGGCTTACAGAGAGGAATTATAGAAACGTAGCCAAAGTGTTTATGTGATTACACGGCAGTTATGTCACTAAGTCTGACCTAATAAAAAGAACTTCTTTGGTTGACTGATGCCATGATTGTTTTAGTTCTCATAAAACTTTTGTAGAGTTGTGGTTTTGAGTTGCTGCAGAGCCTCTGATTTGGAAAACACAAAGATCAGAAAATCCTGGCTGTTCCACTGAGTGTCCCAGAGTGTGTTATTATAAAATGACCCCTCATGTGACATCCAGCTGTCTGACACTTCCACGCTGGTATTACAGAGAGTGGAACCATTTGAGCTTCAGCGGTTTATCTTATAAAGGTGTTTGCAAATCTTTTAAAACAAAGATAGACTACATTCAAGTATGTGGTTATTGACCAAAGACAATTTGTGTAATATATTAATTAGTGTTATCATTCGTAAAACTACACTGCAAGACATTTTCAGTATTTTTTGCGCCTCTTTGACTCATATGATTATAAATTAGAAACCTTTGGGTAAACATTTGAACATTTGTCCACCCGGGCAACAACACTCTGCTACAATAATTACATAAGGGTCGATGCTGTCCTTCTCAAGTTAAATGCAGTGTATGAATGGTAAAAATCTGTGAAGGTCATTGTAATTAATGTAAAAGTAATCATCCTTTTATTATACTAACACTAATAATAATAATACTTGAATCGCAAAAGAACAAGCACTGAGTTGGACTTACCTCTTTGTTCCTGCCAGACTGTCTGTGGGTCTTTGCATGGGAATGCTTCAGCCTTTTGATGTATCACTCATCATAGATGAGTCCAGATGTTGCACAACCTCTGGAGTGATTAAAGTGATGACTTGACCAGATATGGTGCCTGCAGCTATTTTTTGTTCTCACAAATAGTAGAGTGCAGGTGTCATTGGGGTTTTATTTTGATCCCACCCTCCACACCCACGTAACTATAATGGCAAGAAAATGCTTTGACTAAACCACATCCCAGAGCTATTTTTCACTGAGCCTTTATTGTTCGAGATCATGTTATTTTCTTCCTATTTGAGTCTCGAATACTGTATGCACAGGTGGCGTCCTGCAGCTCCTGTACTTAAGGAGGTGGATGGTGGGGAAATACCACGGTATTCAGTGGGGGGTCCTCCATCTTAAAATAACACTCCAACATCTCTGTACACAGCAGCAGGAAGCAGAGAGGTGTTGAATGACAGAAGGAGGACGAGTGAGGTCAGATCAAATGTAACATTTCAGGTTTGAGGTTTGAGGCTAGCTGTGGCAGTTGTGCAAATGCGGTGCAGTCTCTCCAATTAGGTGGATGAATTACATCAGCTAAAGAAAAGCATTTTTAACTTCAGGGTGGATGCCCTTTGTTCCATTCATCAGCATATTATTCACTACTTTTTGCTCACACATTAAAGGTCTGTGAGCAAATTGAGGGATACAGCTTTGGCCTGTCATTATTTGAGGAGAGTGGGTGGCAACTAATGACTGAACTGGTTTGCAATTGCAGGACTACCAGTTAAGTTCTGGTCTGTCTGGGAATTTTTTAGCACTTGCAGATCGTCAGCTCATTTAAGTCTAACAAGAGCTATTTGATTAATCTCTGACCAAGACACGCACTTTAGGTTCACTGATGATTCTAAATCATGGATGTGAGTGTGAATGCTTGTGCATCTCACAGTGTTAGCCCTGCGATAGACTGTCAACCTAACTAAGGTGTACCCTGCCTCTCACCGTATGACAGCTGGGATAGGTTCCGGTCCACCAATCCCAGCTTTCATAGCTAACCCGGATTTACGATTACTATAAATACATGAGTTTGAGCTTTAGAAAAGTTTTCAACACAAACAAAAGGACAACATGTAAATTCAAACTTCGGAGTTCTGGAAAAAAAAACCTTGACCCGTTCCTAAGGAACCTCATAAAAGACTGCAAAAACAAAGCATAACTCACATCAGCATGCCAATGCAAGGACAAGGGTGTATGCTCAGCTCTAGTCAAGCAGGTAACCATATGGTGCAAGGCTCAATGCAGTGGCTTGGATTAGAGTTCAGTCCAGGTCCCATTGCTGTGTGCTTCCTCTTTCCTTTAAAAAACTTCATCTGAAATTTATTTACCACTTCTTATCCTGGAGTTTTTGTTTTATATATATAAAGAAATAAAATTTTCTTCATTAAAAAATAAGCATAATGAAGAGTACTCTTGACTCATTAGAAATTAAGACAAAACAGTCTAAAGGTACTTTATTGGATGGATAGATGGATGGATGGATATTCGTTCAAAAGCAGGGTTTGCAGAAATCATGTTAGAACAAACACCAAAGCAAATCAAAAAGAATGGGAATTGATAAATGACTTATCAATTAGATTTCTTATTGACTGTCTCACTGGCTCCACTTGGAGAGTCACCACCATCTCTAAGGTCTAAGGAGCTTAGAAGAAAAAGCTTCTGGACTTCTTTAAGTTGCTTGAATGACTGATCTGACCTGGATGACTGAGAACCTTCACAGACATATTGCCGTACATTTTGGGAGGAACACCCTTCAACTGGTGCGGGAGTATGAAAAGGAATCAAGGAAATTATCGGATTATAGGAACCATCTCCGTTTCAACTTCAAGCAACTTAAAGAAGTCCAGAAGCTTTTTCTTCCAAGCTCCTTAGACTACGATGACCTGGATGACTGAGAACCTTCACAGACACCATCTCTAAGCAGCATATCAAAGTCATTACATTTGTGCAAATTGTATGTGTGCAGTGTGGCCAAATGTTTACGCATGTTGAAGGTATTTCTCGTCTTATTTGTGTTCAGTGTTGGGGTTGTTATTGAAAAAAGTAATGCATTACACATTACTTCTTACTGTTCTTAAGAATAATGCATTATGTTACTTAATTACTCCCCAGAGAAAATAATTTGTAACACAACTTTTTATACATTACGCTCACATTTCTCCCTCTACAGGAAAGGGCAGAGCAGGCTGTACCTGCTGCGGAGACTCAGGTCGTTTGGAGTGGAGGGCCCACTCCTGAAGAAATTCTATGACTCTGTTGTGGCTTCTGCTATCTTTTATGGCGTGGTCTGCTGGGGTGGCAGCATCTCTGCTGGGGACAGGAAGAGACTGAACAGGGTGATCCGAAGGGCCAGCTCTGTTCTAGGATGCCCTCTGGACCCAGTGGAGGTGGTGAGTGACAGGAGAACGGTGGCTAAGCTGTCATCCCTGATGGACAACATCTCCCACCCCATGCAGCAGACTGTGACAGCACTGAGCAGCTCCTTCAGTGGGAGACTGCGGCACCCACGGTGTGGGACGGAGAGATTTCGCAGGTCTTTCCTCCCCACTGTGTCATGGTCCGCGGCCCGGCGTCCGGGGTGCTGCTGGGATGTCCACGCCCACGAGCGTGGCTGCTAACCCCACACCTGCATCCCATCCCAGGCGATCACCAGGTGGACTATTTAATCCTGCCCTACCTGCTGCTCCACGCCAGTCCGTAGTCGCCTCTCAGCGATCACAACTCGGCGTGTTTTTGTTTTCGAGCCACCTGCCTGTCCACCTGTCCGCCTGAGATTTGGTTCACATTCAGCTTCGCCGTCTCGACCCCTTTTGGAGCTCCACCCCCCTCTGGTTCACTCGGCCCGGCTATCACCGTGAGACGCACACTCCACCTTCCCTCGTATGCTGCCTTTTTTCCGCACCCCAGTAATCTGTCTCTCTTTTTGTTTTACAGCCTCTCACAGCCCCGCTCTCGGCGTTCCCTGTGCGGTCCCTCGGTTTCTTCTGGTTTCATACGTTGTTTTTCTGGCTACCCTCACGGGACACCTTTAGTTGCAATAAAAATTACTTTCTTTATTCGCTCCTACCCTAGTGTGTGTGTTCTGCTACTGGGTCCTGCCTGCGCTCGGAACTTCGGTTCATGACACACTGCTGTCAGACTCCATAATAAAGACTTTAACTGATCAAGCACACACATCCATACATATGCAATAATACTAAGTGCAATAATCCTTTCTGTCATCGTTGTATTTTAATCAGTTGTATATAGTATTTGTATTTGTATTCTATTTTTATCTTATTGTATATTTATTTTATTGTATTCTACTGTATATAGTATTTTATTCTATTCTGTACAGCTGTGTACTGTATTTATTCTTATTGTATTCTAATTTTTGCCTCATAACTTTTGCACTGTCCACTTCCTGCTGTGACAAAACAAATTTCCCACGTGTGGGACTAATAAATGTTATCTTATCTTATCTTATCTTAAAAATGACCTGAAACACACCATAATTACCAGTTAACAAAGTAAACCTCAAATAGCTAAGCGGGCTAACCCAGACATTGATATGTGTCTACTTCAAATGCTTTAACTACGTCACATCCAGTTTTAGAAACATCAGTGAATCCAACATTTGTGGGATTTTTTTGGAGGGTGAAGCTAAAATGGAAGAAACACAAAACTCCACACAGAAAGAAGTCATTAGTGACTCTTTTTTTTCTGTGAGGTAACAAACCAATACATGATTGTACTGCCTATCTTATCAGTTTCCCCAAGTAAGAGATGTGATATAATTTATTCATGGTTTAAAGGAAGATATTAGTGGTAAGACATTAAGACAGAATTTACAGTTTTCTGTAAACTGGTATGTGTTAACTCTCACATCCTGAAATGTGCAGGATGTACAGCCTAAAATAGGCTGTAAAGTAAACATGTGGGTGTTTGTAGGCAGCTGACAGAGACCTGTGAAAAATGCAGCCAGTATTAGGATGTCTGGTCTTTAATATTGCCACATTAGGTTATTATGGATTATTACAATACTGGCCTGTCTAAGTTAACAAAAAGGAGTTCATAATCAGCTTCCTTTTGTTTTAAGGGAAATGTAACCAGTTAATTTATATTTGCTTCTCTCCATTTGACTGCAACAGAATAAAGAGTCATTCTGTTTGCCATAAAATGATCTCCATAATCATATCTAAACACAACTATGTCTGGTCTGTCTTATTCTGCATATGTCTTATGCAGCCACTGTGGCTCAACGGCCTAAATCACAGGAACTCAAACATCAGCAGAAAGTCTAAGTCAGAATGCATCACTCTGCATGACAGCAGTCATTAGAAGTCACTGAGCTCTTGTTGTATTTCACCTGAGTGAATCTGAACTGTAAAGTGCACATGAAAAATTACCTGTATGTTTTCATTTTTAGGACGCATGCATTAGCAAGCTTTTGCAGCCATATGTCACCAGAACTCTGAGGTCTTCTATTCAGTGCTGGTTATCCATCCTTAAGTCTAAAAACTAAAGGTGTCAGAGCCTTTGCAGATGTTGCCCTACACCTTGAAACTCTTTGCCCTCTGATCCATGATCTACAAGCTCAATCAACTACAAAAGTTCAAAAAGAGCTTATTTTTTTGAACTGGCATTCAGGTAGCATTCTTTTAAATGCCCTTTTATTTCTAACATCCTGGTGTCCTTTTACTCCTGGTCTTAGTTTGTTTTTTTGTTTTTTTGGGGGGGCTCAGGTTTTCAGAAATCGGCAGTTACAAAATAACAACAATATAACAAATTCAGCACACACGTATATAATGCCTTTCAGTCAATGTCAAGGTTTGTGTCAACCTAATATTTGCATATTGCAAAAGAGGTCACACAGATCAAACTAAGGAGGAGACACCTGCGCCACATTCCTCATGAGGCCTTTATCATCGAGATGACGGAATGTACAAGTCTATCTGTGCTTCTGAGAAAGTAGGGGAAACATTTGACTGTGAGTAATTTTGATTGCTGTGCGCTGAATCTATAGATCTGATCAAATCTACTTGCGTTTTTGATGGATTTTGTTGGTGAGAGTCACTGTTCTCCATAAATCGTGGATTGATCAATGCTAGATGACATGAAAAACAATAAAGTAATGAGAATGTTAACAACTATTTATTGTCTTAAAATACATAACAAAATAGTTGTGATGAATAAAAACAGCATTTTGCTTTGTACAACTATGAAAATGTTTACAGACAAGCAAAACTAATTGTACAAAAATATTGGTAACATTGATACACAATAACAAAAAAGATAAAAACAATAAAGAACATAACATCCTCACGTCAGTGTGCAAACCGTTTATACAGATGGACATGTGCCCTTTAATAAGGCAGCAAATCCTGATAAATTATTTAAATAGCAAATTTCTACAAACACACGCGCGCACGCACGCACACACACACACACACACACACACAAAATCAGCGTCTCACAAACCACTAAGACAAACAGGACAATAATTTATCTGCTAAAAACCGCATTGGACATACGTGATAAAGCAAAATACAAAAAAAAAAAAAAAGAAATATCCCACCTTCTTATAATTTTCACTGTAGTAAATCATGGGATTGGGAGCTCTGCTGTATTTGTAGCTATGTCATGTTATATTATTTACAGCTCATGCTACAGTAGCACTAAGATGTCAATCATTTCAAAGGAATACGAAGAAGTACTTATGTTTTTGTTTGATCAAATTATACAACAGCAATGAGGTAATAATTGTACATCAACGATCTCCTTTGTTTTTCATCTCTCTCTGAAGAAAAGGCACACGGATCAGATACACTTCATGCTAAATAGCCCTGTCTGAAGAGTAACGAATTCTGGAGATAAAAGACAACGACAATGTTATGCATCCTGTATCTAAGCGTACCTGATTTGGGGTCAATTTTCACTGTGATTGGAAGGATACTTTTACTTTTTCAAAGTACAAAAATTTTGTTTACTGCCTACACTGTAGGCAAAAATCAATAAATTAGATGTATTTACATTATTTCATAGCAAATTCCCCCAAAAGTTGAGGGGGCTAAATCTCTTCGATTTCTACAGTTAGGATCTGATATAGGGAGTATTTTGGAAGAAATTTTGACTATGTGGTTATAGACTCAAGCAACTTTTTGTAAAATATAATTATCTCCATCTAATCCTGAGAGTTGTTAAGACAACCAGATGACATCAAAAAAACCAACAATACCTGTATGTAAATGATAGTTAACATAAACCAGTGCTGTCTTGCATTGCATACTTCCATAAGGCAAGTGTGACAAAACGCTCACATATGGCATCATGAAGAGCACAAGTACCCAGATAGGATACTCAAAACAGTCAGAAGATCAATATGAAATGCTGTACATTTCTCACCCGCTAACTATCTCCAATTCCAGCTAGCTAGCTAACAGTAGCAGGGTTTTTTTCTAGCTTACACCAAACAGTGCATGTTATGGATTTGTCTGGTGTTTAGGTATGTTAAATTGAACTGTAATCTTCACTGTTGAGTAATTCTGTATTAAAAGAATCACCAAAGGCTCAAGAAGTCGCAAATTTTTACAAAACATGTTAGCTAACTCATCAAAAGCAACTGTTTTTTTTATATTAGGAACATGTTTTAGCATGTTCAGTTTGAGACAACTTTGCCGGAATCCATGCATTACGTAAGTATGCAGTGTACATACTGTGCTACTTGGAACTCTGCTCTTGGAAGTATTCAAATTGAGACAAACACAGTTCATAGTTCTTCTACCCTAGAGATTTTAGGGTAGAAGATTTAAGAACTTTCTTGTTCCATTCATGGTTAGTCTTCCACATACATTCTGTACATGCATGCAAACATTTATCCACAGCATCATATTCCCCTTATTTCTAACTTGCTCCCCTCTCAACAGTTTTCTTAAATCATTAACAACAAAAATTCCTACAAAATGTCATCTTCATTTTTTGAGTCCTCATAAGTTGTATTTCCAGGATCTACATCCTGGTCAGACTGGTAAGGCAAAGGAAATATTCTTCTTTATTTCTTTGGGAAGTCCATCTAGAAAGTGAGGCAGAAAAGGCTGAAGAGGTGAGACAGAAAGAGAGAGAGAGAGACGTAAAGACTTGGAAGTGCATAGTTGTTTATGAGGAGCCATTCCTGTACAGAGATGAATGAGGTCTTTCAGAGAGCGGGTAAAGCAGGCAGAGCGGGGATAGAAAGGTGTTGGTGACCTACAGGCTTTGTTGGGTTTTTTTTCACCTCTCCCTGCTCTTATAGATGTTAAGGATGGTGGTGGAGAAGGGGCTCTCTGATCCTCAAATGGCATTCAGCTGGTTGGTTTTCTTTCCAAACCGGCTTCAAGTTACCCTGAGGCTAACCATATGCCCTTCGCCCAGTCTGAGTGAGCATGCCCAAAAATAAAGAGTTGCGGCAATAAATCGGTCCCTGGACTTTGCATGAGAATATAGAAGTTCATACTTTATACAAAAAGGTGCATTCCTCAGAGCTTCCTGCGCCGTACATTTATGCATCTGTCAAAAGGAAGAGACATAACATGAAGAGATTGCAGAGGGTTTGTTTAATGTCTTTAATTCTAGAGTCCATTTTAATAGAACAATGTCAACTTTAGTGGTTTTCAAATAAAACTTACCTCTGCATTCATACTTGAGGTCTGAGAAGTATACCATCTCTTGTGAAAAGACAAAAAGACCTAGCCTTCCACCTGCATACGTCTTGTCATAGATGCTACCAGAATCAGCCATGATCTTCTTACCCTCATACATGACAACTCTGTGGAAATCAAGGAAAAATTAGACATTTGAATGCCAAACTCATGAAGGGTAATTACCTACAGACTCAAAATTATTTTCTGCCCACCGAATGTGTCCTGTTCTCGGCCTATGGATCAGATGCCATCTGTAGGCAGTGAAGTCTTTCCATCCAACGTTCTTTGGGTCATGCCAGAGAGTGCGAACCTAAAGCGTGTGAAAAAAATAAATAAAAGACATGAGTTTTTCTATTTTATTTAGGTTTGATTATCAAAAATAAATGTTTCAATTGTCCATGAAAGAACAGAAGTCCAATGTACCTGTCCTGGGGTGTTGCCTGTGTGCCAGAGGGCATTTCTGAGGTGCTCTCCTGGGCCGGTGGTGGAATTAACCACTTTGATGGACAGGCCAGAGTAACCTTGTGCCTTAGTTGGCTTATGTGACCAGTAGGTCTGTGTGATTTGCTTCCACATCACCACATAGAACCTGGAACTGGACTGGTAGCCAAACACAAAGCCGGCATAGTCATCATCCCTGTCAGTGTTGATGAAGAAAGTCCCACTGAAGTCCACTGCATTGAACTCATGGTAGCCTGAACAAAAACAGGTTGAAAGGGTGTCACGACAAGAATTGAATAGAAAAAAGAAACTTTCCTATTAGTCTTTGCAAAGTTACACATTTGGTCCAGAGAAATCGTTGGTACTTACCAACAGCAATGCCAGGGTCACAGTTAACAGTTTGAACCAGCTCTTTGCCCTGGTGGCGGACGACCCAGTTAGGATCAATCTGGGAGGTGCCTTTTGGATCCAAAGGAACCATCTGGAACTTGCGGAAGTCTGTCTCACTGATGTCAAAGTTCTCGGGACACACGTCATAGATGTCAGGCACATTGTCCTGATCAAAGTCATCTTTGCAAGCATCTCCACGGCCATCACCTGAAAAATACATAATCCAAATTATTTAATAATAATAATAATAATACCCAGGGTGTATAGATATATGTGTTCCAGCATAAAACTGCTTAGATGTATCCATGTCCAACTTTGCTCACCATCAGAGTCCAGCTGATCAGGATTGAACGCCAGCCTGCAGTTGTCTTTTTCATCAGGGATGCCATCATTGTCGTCATCATGGTCACAGGCGTCACCTTTGCCGTCCTTGTCATGGTCAGCCTGATTGGCGTTGGGAATATACGGGCAGTTGTCCAGGTTGTTCTGGTGTCCATCCTCATCAATGTCCTGGTTGCTGTCGCACTTGTCTCCCACGCGGTCATCATCTGAATCCAACTGCAAAATTAGAGTGTTTAAACATCCTAGTTAGATCTGGTTTATGGGGAAAATTGAGTATTAGCTTACTTGTACTCTATACACCACCAAATAACAGCTGCATTCATGTCTGAACATGTCTCTTTTGGCCTTTAATTGTGCGCTTCACTCTTTAAAAAGCACATCAGTTTAGACTTCCCCTCCTTCCCTTATTCTTCTCCTAATTCCTGTTGTTTAACACATTCCTCTTTCTCAGTGTAGCCCTAGCCCCCCACCACGCCTTACTGAACTAATGTGCCCTTCAGCTGCATACAGGATTTACTCCACCTTTTACATGCCATGATAATGCTTCAGCAACTACTGAAGCCTGCTTTGACTGAAAGGGAGATATAAAAGAGAGCCCGGGAGATGAATGTGGATTATTGTTGCCGGGTAAGACTGAAGCAAATGGGTAACAGCAATGCGTGTGTTTGCTTTTACACACCTGATCAGGATTATGTTCTAGTGGGCAGTTATCACACATGTCTCCCACTCCATCCAGATCTGTGTCTCTCTGGTCAACATTGTACACATAGGGACAGTTGTCCTTCTCATTCAGTATGCCTGGCATAAACGGAAATAAATTAGATGAAAAGGCAGCACAAAAGCAGAAAATACAAAAGTATTGTCTAAGAGTTATGCTGATTATTTTTTGTTTGCAGGTCTCACCATCTCCATCAATGTCCACTGCGCAGGCATCTCCCTCTCCGTTGCTGTCGGTGTCTGTCTGGTCTGGGTTGCTATTGTAGGGGCAGTTGTCGCAGCCGTCACCCACATCATCACGGTCATAGTCATACTGCCTGGGATTGTACACAAAAGGACAGTTGTCCTGTTTGAAAAAGAGAAAAATGCAGTGTTAGAGAAAGAGTCAATGACAGTTTTTAAGGTGCTGCGGTTGTAATTTCCAACTCCCTCCCTGCCCATTTACAGGGAGGGGGTGATACAGGATGAAAAGCAGCTTTATTTGTAGGCTCTCTCCTGCATCAAATGTTGGGATTAGCAGCACACAGCGCAGCTCCTTCAGAACCTCAGCATTGGAATTTGAGGTTTTGGCTCAGCCTTGGGAGAAACATTTGTTTTTCTTTTGAGCGCCACCCTCCTCTACCCTACCCCCATCTCCACCTGTCCTCTTATTAGACAACGTGATGAATGCAAAAAGATGTGCACAGGCACCGTTTCACACTTATTCCTTGTACAATCTTATTTCCTGTCTGGAAATGTTTACTTACCCTATCATCAGGAATACCATCATTGTCATCATCATTGTCACAAGCATCTCCAATGCCATCCTTATCATAATCTTCTTGCCCTGAGTTCGGGAGGTTGGGACAGTTGTCCTGAATGAACAACAACAGAGTCAGTCTCAGCCATTATAAGCAATATTTAGATATTTTCACTTTAACTCTGCAAAAACATTGACATTTCTTTGCAGCTGCTTTGCTACTACGTACTTTTTTGCAGTGGTAGGTGGCGTTTTCAACACACACCAAATCTGAATTGGGCCACCCATCCAGATCTGTGTCCTCTCCGCAGATATGGCCATTGCCAGCATAACCAGGTTTGCACTCACATCGAAACATGGGGTCAGCAAAGTGTCCAAGATAGTTACAGCGGGCATTTTTGTTACAGTCATGGCTTCCATCGAGGCAGGGATTACGGGGTGAGCACACCTGTAGATTGAAGATGAGATGAATATCAGTGGTGAGACGAGCTCTGCATAGTTTAAATTCATGACATTCTCTCCTTAGAAAGGCACATATTCATCACAACACATTAGTATGACCTCTCCCTGTTATCAGTATTTGTTTAATAAAAGTTGTCTCTCTTGCTCTGTTTTTGGCTTCAAACAGGAATCTGCTTGCCTGCTTATTAGCGGCGGCCTGCTCCACACCATGGCCAAACGGCTGGGGTCCTGAGTAACGAGTTGGGCAGGGCAAACAGTTGTAGCCTGGAACGGTGTTCTCGCAGCGGTGCACCCCATTAAACTCAAAGCACGCATCAGGAACCTCTTTGCACTGTTTTCAGGATAAAAAAAGAATCACAGTTATGGTTACAATGTTGCCTGAATTCTAATATATGACTGTAGCTGCTTTAATCATTGAACAACAGCTAAAGACGTTTTACCTCATCAATATCTTTACACTTGATCCCATTGCCAGTGTATCCTGCTGGGCACTTCCCACACTTCCAGGAACCATCGGGAAAACTTGTGCACTTGGCACCAGCAAAGCAAGGGTTGGACAGACATCCATCTGAACACAGCAATGCAGTCATCAAAATCCTTCATATGTAACCTGCTTTTAATCTTAGTAATCCTAATCTTCCAGTTATGATCTCATTGAGATGGTACACTTACGTATATTTAAAAAAAAAACTTCAATAAATAAAACCTACATTGAAGTGGATGCCAACAATAATGCTGTAAAGACTAAATTTTAAAAACATGAATAATAAAAAATACCAAATACATGGAATATGTGGAACTCCTTTAAATGATAAAATGCCTCACCGATTGGGCAGGGGGTCTTGTTGCACCTCTGGATGTCCTTGGCTTCACCGACGCACTCTTTACCGCCGTACTGTGGTGCAGGATTATTGCACAGGCGTTTCCGAGTCTGTTGACCACCTCCGCAGGTGAGACTGCATGAATCCCAGGGAGACCAGGGACCCCAGTTGCCATTGACTGATGAAGACATGAAGAAAGCATGATCAACGTCTTCTCTTGCTTTACACAGTAGCAAAATCCAACTGTAGTATGAAGAAACTTACTGGGACACGGGGACTTTGTACACGTTTCAGTTTGCCGGCCTTCTCCAACACAGTCCTTGCCTCCTAGCTGAGGAGTTGGGGAGTTGCAGAGGCGGATTCGGGTGATGACACCAGCACCACAGGTGACCGAGCATGATGACCATGGTGACCAGTGGCTCCAGCTGCCGTCCTGCTTGACTAAAGGCCACAAGACAAGGTCAGAGATCAGTTATCAAGAGCCAAAAAGTTGAACCACGGTGACATCAAATCATAAAAAAGTCACACATATTTTCTGTCTGTTCTTGTTGTTGGTTAAGTTAACTCACAGCGCTTGTCACACTCCTGGAGGTAACAGTCTCGGGTTTGCACAGAGGTGCCCTCACAGTTGTTATTGATACGGTCGCAAGAGCGCCCACGCTGCTGGATGCCACGCCCACATGACACGGAACAATGGGTCCATTCAGACCACGGCGACCAGCCGTCCTCTGCATAGTCGCTCGCTGAGCAGGAGGGAGAGGGAGAGAATATGAGAAGGAGGCGAAGAGGGAGACAATAAAAGAGCTATTGCAGCGAAGCAGCACCCCCTCGCAAACAGCCCCTAACCTTAAATGAGGAGGGGAAGCTCTAAAAGCAGTGGACTAATGGTCTGGATTTAACTGGGAGACACAGCTGTTGTGAGCATACGTAGAGGACTAACTGGAGAAATAGAAAGGCCTCCTGTCCTCAGGATGGACAGGGATGCCCCACTGGCTTATGTTTTCCAAAGAGGAAACAGCTTTTGAAAACATGACCCTGGGTCTGTAATGACTTCAGCAAGTGGCTGAGGCCGGGATGAATGCGGCTCCCAATGTTTACTTTTAGGGAAGCATCGCAGCCAAGTCTGCCAAGGTATGAAGAACATGCCACCTCCCCTCATGTAAAAGATGGCTTCACTAAACAGAAAACCAATTTTCCATTCCCCTTTAACCAATTTGGCAAATTGCAGCCATTTCAACTTAAAGATTCAAAGATGTTTTAGAGCACAAAGCGCCAATGTTCCAAACACATAAGCACCCTTTCATACTAATGCAGTTAAATCATCTTTAAAACTAGCATTTTTTCTAATGAAGAAAAAGCTTTACATCAATACATCAAGGGAAATATTTGTGGTTTTTTGTTTTATATGGCAAATAAAATAGAAACAGCTCGCTCAGGGAATGGTACAGTGTTAGCTGAAATGTCATACACTTTACACTATGTGGACCATTAATGTAACATTTATAGTGCAGGTTTGCATACCTATAATTATTTTAATTACAGTGTGTCTTTGTATAGCTATGCAGGTCATAATAAAATGTGTTGGAGATCGTAGATTAGAAATGCTTACGTGTTCCACAGCGTGGGCAGCACTCTCCATCGGGAACAGTAGCATTAGCACAGGGGATCAGGGGGCAGGAGATCTTGCGACACACAGTAGCAGAGTTCTGCAAAAGCACAGAGATCAAATTCATTTTTAAATATTTGGATATCACTCAAGTTTTGCTGCAATTTTCCTCCAAACTCAGTCCAGGCACTCAGTCAAGTCCCAGTGCTTGAATGGAATTTGAAACACTGGACCCTTCACAACGGCGTCACTAATGTGGAGTTTGTGGGGTTGTTTAAATCCATTTAAATTAGTGCATGTTTGAAGATATGTTTTTAATCGAGGCCTCGCCCATGTACGTGCAACCATCTCATTAAATTCTCTATTGGTCATGTGAGTTTAATCATGGAAGAATGAGTGAGAAGCAAGAGTTCTGGCTGAGAACGGGGACCCCTGCAGCCAACACCTGCCGACTAGGTCAGGGGAGGGTGGGAAAGAGGCCAAAGTCCTAATAATGGATATGGGTTTCAGCATGGAGCCGGACTGGGCACAGAGCCCCGAACAAGTAAAGCCAGCCTGCCAGCACAACCTGTGAGGGTTCACTATGAATGACTCAGGCATAAGAACTGCCTTTTGACTATGCATGCTAATGTTCTCCCTCCAGGAACTGATCACTGACAGGGAAAAAAGCGGAACCTGGAAGAAGTAGTCTATCTGCACAGGGAGAAATAAGCAAATGAACCCACTGGTGAAATGCAGGAAGATTTCCTCCCAAGTATTTTACATCTACATCCTCCTGTCCACTTGTCAAAGCCAAGGTCTTGTTCTTAATCATGGGCAACGGATCACTTAAGTCCCTCAAGCCCCTCAAGGCCACAGTCAAGTTGAACTTCTGACAGCAGACCTGTCATTACAACAATAAAGACTGTTGGCCTCCTGCCCAGTCGCCACACTACTTACTAATTACTGACCAGATCAGTTGTGTTGTGGTTAAGTGTGTCTGCCCATTGTGGGCTGTCATCACAGTGTGCGTGCTTGTGTGTGTGTACATGTAAAGAGAAGTCAGAGCATTGAGTAAGTCCTCCTCACACGTGTGTTTAAGTACACTGGTGGGAGTGCTGTGGAGATCTCACCTGACAAGTGCACTCGGTGCAGTCATCCACGGTCCACTCGTCTCTGTTCTTGCGAACGATGCCATTGTGGATACAGACACCACTGTGAATTCCAATGTGGGATTTAATAAGCTTGTTTTCATCCGTCTGAGGAAAAGAGAAACAAGAAAAATAGACTTATGATAATGAGTTGTTAGCTTGGTTGTTAAAAGAGAAAAAATGTGAAGCCCCTTTTAAAATTCACAAAGTAACAGAGATACAATTCTGAAGAAATGCAGGAGGTAAGCAAATTCAGCGTCAGCACAGAGGAAAGAATTATATGATGTACAGAGTAATAAACAGTAAAACTACACAGTAAAAACCATTTGCAGTTTTTCTGATACTGATTTGCTGAAATTACAGATGATTTTCTGTCAGATGCCTTCTCAAGTTTCATTCACAGTGCAGAGCTTTACAAATATTTAAGAGCTCAGTATCTCCTTTGATTAAAATACAGACAACTGTACACACATCTGACGTACACACAGGCAAACAGATAACCAGCAAAGAGGCAGACGTCACTTAGGTTCTTCTACACTGTCTTCTGGGTTTGCTCCTTACCAGCTTGCGGAGTTCAGTGGACAGCTCCTTGACCACCACACCAAGACCCTTCAGCTCTTTAAACATACTGAGCAGGTCCTCACAGGAGAAGCCACACACCATCTGCAGGTCTTCACCAGAATACACAACAGTGAGAAAAACATACTTAATTTTTATTTCAGATTAAAATTATTTAATTCTCATATAGTTTAGAAAAGTTTGCAGACTGAGTGCATCAGATGCAGCAATGCCTACCTTTAGTCTTATGGCCACTGTACTCAGTTCTGATGGCCGAGGAGCCATTGAGGTTCCTCAGGACCATGGTGTCAGTCATGGCTGAAAGAAAAATACTGCTGTGAATCAGTATACTATTTCAATGGTAATATATTAATTAATAAGGTCGAGCATAATGCCCCGCAGCAGTAAATTATGCAAAAAAGTAATTAGTTCATTCTGCATAGGCTGGAGAACATACTGTGAGACCACAGAGCTCTGAGATATTTGTAAACTGGCATTCCTTTTTGGCATCTCGTAAACAGCTTCTCGGGCAGTGTTTGGTACAGAAATCAGCAGACAAACGGAGTACACGCAGATTTCTTTGATAAGGAATTGCTCGCACTTGAGAGTGCATGGAGCAGATGAGTGATTGGTAAACACTTTGAGTACTCACCGCTTTGGCATCCTTTGTTGCGCAGAATAGCGTCCAGAGTCGTTCCAAACACAAACCGCACGTTTTGTAGGACCCCCTGCAAGTATGAGTGTGCAGTTTAAGCACCGGTACACAATTCGAAAAGTTCATCACACTCAAAGTATTTAAAAAGAAATTCCTTCCTGACATATGCTGCTCCATTCTCTCAGCTCTCACCGTGAACTTGTCCTTCACGGCTCCCTTGCCAACCCTGAGCTGCGCGCTGGCCGGAGTCTCCTGCGTCAGGATGCTCTGAATTGGCGCATCCAGTTCGGCGGTGTTCACCTCATCGCATCCCACGTACAGCTTTGCCCAGTCCTCCTGCACGAACAGCGTGATATTTTTCCACTGACCCGTAGCCAGACCCACATCTTCGATGGAAACCACCTGCTGCTTGTTCTCGGTGGAGAAAACAATGTCCAAGGTGTTCGCTTTGCCGTTTGAGACGACCTCAAACACGGGTCCGGATCCATCCTTCTTCTCCACAGTCAGGAGGCTTCCCCTGGTGCGTCTGAACTGCTTAAAGTTGAGCAGTAGGAGGAAACCCCGCTCGGCATGGATGGAATCGATCAGGTCCCTAAACGAGTTCTCGGGGACCGGGGGGATCAGGTCCGGGTTGAGGATCTTGTAGGCGGGGCTGTACGGGTCGTCTCCTTTCACCAGGGTCACCCCGTGGTTCTTGCTGGGGACTTTGACGAGCTCAAACAAGTCATACACGCTATTGTCGTCTCGACTCTCTGCGGGTGAATAACAATAAGGAGTCAGCCTTTGTGAGGCGCTGGATTTCTATTGTTTTCACTTTTAGAGTTCTGCAAAACGTTTTTAAAGCCATACCAGCTCCTTTATATTCTTTTTTTTAACCTCCTAGGACCTGGCGTCCACATATGTGGACATCACATTTTGGGTTATTTAGACCAAAATATTAAATTTTGCTCTACAAGGGCCTGATATCCACTTACGAAGACATTATACTGCTACTGTTCTATCGAAAATTTAAACGAATATCCTCATAAGTGGCTCTCATGTTTCTTAGAAACAAAAATCAGGTAAAACAAAAAATCTGGTAATTCTTTGTTTTTACATTGTTTGGGTACCAATCAGCCCAAATATCAAAGAGAAATCAAAATTGCATGCCATGGAAGAGTTCGGGTCTTAGGAGGTTAAATTAAAAACAAACACAAAAAACAAACACAAGCTTTCTTTCCCCTTATCTTCCACAAGAATCATACTGACAAGTTTTAACCAGTTCAAACTGAGACAAACTCACCTGCGACTCTCGCAGCCTCGCAGGTCCAAAGCATCAATAACAAAAATATCCCCGGCAGCTTCATGGTGATCTGCGGTCTGTGACAAATAACCACAAAAACACAGCAGTTCCATTTTAATTTAAAGCATTAATGATATTGTCAGAAAGAGTCAGCCTGCAGCAGGTATACACCTAAAATACAGCTGCCCAAAGAGCGATGGCTGACGCTGCTGCAAAAACACTCAGAATATTTACCACTTACCTGCTTAAAGCAGCAGGTCCAAAGTAATAAAATCCGGAAAAATCTGGAGAAATCCAACAATTAATCCCCAAGCATGAATTTGTGACGAGTTGTTTTTATGTATACATATATTTATAAAGTTCCACTGCGAAAAGAAGGAAAATAATGACAAAAAGAAATTATTGTATTTTAGTTTTTGTTATATAGAAATTTCTCCCTCCGGTGTCAGCCGCTAAAATACAGCTTTTTAAGCCGAAGGGGGGACAAAGTGCTATTTAAATAGTTTGATGCCATTCCTAAGAAGTAGCCTCGTCCAATCACGGTGAGGGGAGAAAAAGGGACGACCTTATCCTCTTAGGAGAGAGAGAGAGAGAGAGAGAGAGAGAGAGAGCGCATTTTCCACTGCGGGACCAACTTCACTGCGTTGCCTTCAGAGTCTTAATAGTCCAGTGTTTCATCTCAGCGTCCATCCATCAGCCCTCACAGGCATTTCCGTCTCACAGCTACAGCGACGTGACACATTTATAGCGACGTGTTTCTAACATTCACAGTAGAAAAAACAAGTCTGTTTTCAGACTTACTTCTGCTTTGAACTTTTTATATAAACTTGTTATATTTCTCATACTAATACTGTGGTGTATTAACTTTAAAAAATACTATAAAAATTACACAATGAACCACTTTTTTTTTTTTTACCTGTGCTTAAACAGATGAAAGCTAGATATCAGAGTATATTTGGTGTGACTTGAGCTTCACAGATTATGAGCCTCAGTTTGCTGCAGTTCCGGATCTATCCGCTAGGAGCCGACGTATTCACTCCAGAGATGCCCGAGGCATTTCAAGGTGTTGCTGCAGCACACCTGAACTGACACATTGTTTTCATTGCCATTCAGTTCAGAAGAACTATGTAATAAGGTATTATATAATTTATTTAGCATATTTGGGCATTTTTTAGTGCACCAAGCATCAGGTCTAGGCTTGATTGATTGAGGCTCAACCAAACAGAAGTGTGGGAAGTGGGAGTGACATATAGAAAACATATAAACCAGTATGAAATGATGCAATTTCTTTAAAGTAACTCTTCCCCGCCAGACCACGCACAACTGTTCAGTTTTGTTTAAGATGGCCAGCTAACACGCTCTGTGTTCCTGGTTGAAGTGTAGAAGGGATGTTGAGCAGCTATTTTAGCTGCTGTTCTTACATATAAGTAGCACAGATGCTCTCTAAGAAATACCAATATTTTGCTATTATAATAAGCCATTAATAGTGGATAATGAACAGCGCAAGACTGTTCCTTATTTTCGGCTTCTCGGTGTAAACAGATGTCAGCTTCACACTTTAAACCTCCAAGGCAGTTATTTACAAAAAAATTCTTTGGTCGAATCATCTAATATAAACAGCTGTTATACTTTTTATACTAAATAAGAAAATTTATTGAGAGATTTATGAAGCATGGGAAGGAGCTCAGATTTGCAGAAACGTCAGATATACCTAAGGAGAGATCTGCACGAAGAGACTTACATATGAATCATTTCTATAAATTAGTTCTTCTGGTCAGGTTGCAAATGTCTCAGCTTTCTTTGGTACTGCACTATTGCAGTCTATTTCATCCATGTGGTTTATTCATACATGCGCTGTGATCTTTGCCTTTCATTGTCTGTATCTAAATAAGATGTGATGTTTCCTTACCCTTCCAATTTTCATCTGTCAGGAATGTAACATCCTGCCTTTGATAGACATTTAGAGGACAGACTTATAAGACATTCTAGCCAAAGATCAAGGGAAAGGGAGAATTTCATAGCAAAAGTCACCTCTACCCCCACCTCTGCTGCTTCTTGTGATAGCATACACATGCATCTTTTGACATAGAAGTAGTCATGCTTATCTCCTATTCTCAGACACAGAGAAGCTCTTTTGGCTCTTCTTATGAGTCTAATTTATCTAATTGATGCTTAATAGACATACACTTATGTGTAATTTGACAGGCTTCAGAGCTATGAGTTTAACAGATAGTTGTGCGATGATACTGAATGGTGGTTTAGATGTCGGGGAATGGCGCTGTACCCTGAGGGGTCCTAAGGTCAGAGCTGAGCTGACTTTTCTGGTGCCTGCGTGTCTGTCTCAGATTCAGGACCCTTAATGGAAACTGTAGGTAGCTTGTTTCAGCCTGCGGAAGACCCAATGTCACTCGAGTGTCAGGTCAGTTGGCTGGATTTTGATTTAAAAACTTAACAATAAAGATTTGTCGGTTGGAGAGGTGTTAACCTGAATGAGCAAATGGAAAGACTGCACAAATCGTGTGTTTGTTTGAGCTCATTTGGTGTTTGGTTCTTAATTTTGTAAGCTTAGCTTGCAAAGAGGGGAAATCATGCTGAGAAGAAAAATGTGCTGCTGTTTTGGCATCGGTGAATATAAATAAAGGATCAAGGGGGAAATTTTGTCTGAATACACACAAGACTGCTGTGCAGATGTGCGTACAGTGCACATGCATTTACACATGTAGATACTTGGCATCCTCTCTAAAAGACGACCCACAACAGAAGAGAGGAAAGGAAGAGGGAGAAGTGAGTGGAAGGTAAAGACAAAGGAAAGAGAAAGAAAAGACAAAAGGAAAGGAGAGAAGATGATGCACAGAGGAGAAGAAATAGAGACAAGAAAGTGAAAGGAAAAGAGATCATGATAATTTCGGATAAGGAATATTGCAAGGGAAGGAGGATAAAGGGAAATGAGAAGGAGGAGAGGAAGAAGTGATGGGGAAAGCAAACAACAACAGCATAAAGGTAAGGACAAGGAAATGGAAATGAGGGGGAAAATTAAGAGAGGAAATGAGGGAAGCAAAGGAAAAACGTGGAAAAGAAGTGACAAACAAGCAAAAAGTATCAGGGAAACAAACCTTCTCTCAATCCAGATTCTTCCATTAGTACACAACATATTTGTTTAGAGCATAAATTCCAGCTGAGAACTGTTGTTTTAAATCCAATACATGTTTGATTGCATGTTTATCAATGATTGTCTGGCTAGTTACTCCATTTTGCAAACATCTGCATCTTGTTTAACGTGACCACACACACGTACTGCTAAAATATTCAACATTTGAGACAACAAATCAGGCATGAACACCAAACAGTGTGATTGAGATTATTCATGGCTTTGTTTCCTCTTCAACTACCTCAGTAAGTCATCTATGGCTCGCCTACAAATGGTCCAAAATGCAGCTGACAGGCTACTCACTAGATCCTCTATGTGGTGTCATGTAACACCTCTTTTGTCTTCATTGCACTGTCTCCACCTAAAATTCAGAATCAAATGTAAGGTGTCATTGTTCACTTTCAGAGCGCTGCATAGTCAAATGCCTGGCTTCAATAGAAACTCTTGCACCAATATATAATGTATAGCGTGGAAATCATTAAGCTCTTCTGACTAAACCTTGGTGGTTCCTTGTTCTAGACCAGGGTTGTGTATAAGGCCTGAGGGCTAGGATCAACCTGGGAAAGACTCAAATCTGGCCCACTGGCCCACAAATAAGCTCATTACTTACTTGTGTGGGCTTGTTTTTAACTTTTTGGCATTATCATTGTTTTAATGTTTGTATTTGCTGATTGTTGTTGTCAAGCACTTTGTGATCCTTATTAGAAATTGTTTGAACACACGTAACATCAGTGGCTGAAGATAATCTGTAGCATTGGAATCACCATCGGAAGTGTAAACATGTCCTGCTGTTGGTGGAAAATTGCCATATTTGATTGTTTTTAACTTATACTAAGCATGAGTATGAAAGCACACAATTTGAGACAATTAAGAGAACCGTTTAAAGGAAACCATAAGAAGTGATCACCTAAGACATTAAAGTCTTTAAAGGTGGCATAAACCGGAACTGTCCTTGGAGCTCTGCACAAACATAGGAGAGCGTGTTATCTCTCCATAGAAATGCTTTGCTTTGTCCTCAAAACCTGGACTTTTTTTGTTTAAGGAAGCGGTGTCAACCACAAAGCCAGCATGCTGCCTAACAAGAAGACAGAAAAGCAGAAACAAAGAAAAGGTGACGAAGAGGAGGTAATAAACAAGAGGAGGCAAAAAAACAGTCCAGTACATGCACATACATGCCATTTCACAGGCCAGTCACTGAGTGGAATAATCCATCATCTGCTATTCCCTGTAAGTCATAACATAGAAGTGACATTATTTTATGACCGCTGAACAAAACTTTCCATCGCACCTCTGTTTGCCCTCCTGTTTTTGTTGAAGTTCAGCATCGTGGCAGGCCATGACCCATCCTCAGGCCTGCTTTCACATTCTACGGTACTGGTTACTAAGTTATTTCTCCCGTAATGTAGAGTCAGAGGAAAGTGATTCAAGAGGTTGGAACTGAGGGTGATAAATTTATTGGTAAGCTGTCAGTCATTTGGTGAGTATGACAGGTATGATGATACACCTGAAGTTGTATAATACCTGCATGGAAAAACACAAATGAATGTTTCCCGGAATTTATGGTACTACCTTAAAAGGTTGTTTGAGAAAACATGACATGCTGAATAATAGGTTAGTCAAAGGCAAGAGTGAGCAATTAATTTTCCCAAGGGGCTGTTAGGATGCCTGGGTCGTTGACCCGGAGTTTTATATTATTTGTCATTTCGAGTCTTTTGGTTTCTCTGTCAGAGTTGTGCCTGCTGGTTTCTGTTCTGTTCCATAGTTCTTTATCCCCGTGTCAAGTCTGCGTCTCTGTGTTATGTTTCCTGTTTTACTTTGAAGGTCCATGTCTTGTGTTAATGTATCTGGTTTTGCTTCCCATGTTTCGTTAGGCCTGATTTGCCCCAGCTGTGTTTCCCTCCTGTTACCCATTCCCTGATTGCTCCCTCTGTGTATTTAAGCCCTGTGTTTCTCTGTGTCTGTGTTGTGATCTACCCTTATCTTGCTGTGTGTTCTGTTTGTGTAAGTTTACCTTGGAGTCTTAGTTTTGTTACTTTTTTGGAGTTCTGCATTAAAGCTTTATTTAAGTTCACCTTTTGTCTCTGAGTGTCTGCACTTTGGGTCCTTTTCCTGCCTGCACACAGCCCTTTCATAACAGGGGCTGCATGGGAAACAGACTGTTGCAGACGGACCAATAAGATTATAAAGAGACCAAATTAATGCTGAGCAGAATTGAGTTGACCAAAAGCTGAGTATCACCAAATTCCCATAAGGATGCTCAAAGTTGCAGCTTGTGCTGTCACACTTCTTCAATTTGAGACAGCGTGATGAATTGCAGCCTCTTACAGTTATTCCCACGCCCTGCTTGCAATTATTACTGAGAAGATGACATGGGGAATTTTTCCCACCCTAAATTCAACATGGCGTGAACTCAGCACATGGTCTTCTTTGCCTCATCATCAGAGAGAAGATGAGCCAGAGATTCTGGGTTAATGCAGAGAAGGAAGCTGAGAGAAAAAAGGCAAAAAAAAGGGGGCAATATTCATTTTGCCTGATGCTTGTAAGTGTTTGTGTTTGAAGATGTTTTTTTTTTTTTTTACTTTGTCAAAGCTCCACAGTCATGCTTTCCAGATGAGAGAACTTACTTGTCATAAATTAAATTATTTACCATCTTAATCATGTATATGTTTATCTTCTCACAGCCCAAAATCTATAGATCACAGATGGGGGGATGCTGCACCTGAATCCATTCATCTATATTCATGTCACGTCAGCCTGCGCTGGTGTTTGTGTGTCTATGACCATTTGGAGTATATCCTGGTTTTGTTTCATTTATGTAGCAGCAAAGCCAAATACTTTGTGGCTCCAGCTTCTCGACTGTGAGTACGTGCTTCTTTCCCGCATTATTTGATGTAAACAAGACATTTTTTAAAATGATTTTTAGACCATTTTACAGACATAGCAATCAGTGAGTCAGAATAAAATGGTTTTTTAAGTCTTTGTTCTTCTTGTTAAGCTTGGTAAGAATTCTTGCCTCAGCATTTCAATAAAACTACTTTTATTATTACTGTGTAAACAATACAACGGCAAGACAGACAGACAGACGGATAGGCATTCTTCAACGCCACTAAACCCGCTCTGCTTCTTTACGGCAATTAAGCCACACAAAGCGTGTAGACACAGCGCTTCGATGGACAAATTGAGCCTGTACTGTATACATCTTATTAAAATGAATGGACACTGAATGCCAAAACTCGCAGGGCATTCACAGAGCGACACTAAAGGTTTCGTTCAATAATCCAAAACAATGAAGTGACTGTTAGACAAACTCTGTCAGACCCGATGCACACGGGAGCTCAAAATCCATTTTCCAGTGATGCAGACCTACAGATGACCACCTGTACATTTCTTTCATTGAACCCTCCTTTTTATGCTCTCACTAATTCCCAATAAACTACCCATTGGTGTGTTCACCCATGACATTACTGCGACCAAGCCATTATAGCTGGGTCCGCGTTAAAAGACATTAGTTGCCACAGGCTCTCTGCGCAGTGATTTCTAAATATCTAATAGTGTCTAGGAATGTAGTCTTGATCCAGTTCCATCTTCAGCCTATTAGGAGGTCACGGTGTGCCAGCTTCTTTTCATGGGCTTCCATGGACAATGTAATTTGCATTCCAGAGCTCAGTGGGTTGGGGGAAAAAGACGTCTGGGTGTTCTGAATCATCTGATATAATTGCTGCTGAGAGCGTAACTGCCGATTCTATTTAATTCTAATGGGGCCTCGAGTGAAATGTTTTCCCCAAATTTGGCAAATTAATACAAAGGCCTGTCTTGACCATTAGCAACTTCACAGCTGTTAACCAGCTGTTTACAGTCCAAAAAAAAAGATACCCTGTGTTACACAGGCAGCCGTGCACGAATGAAAACTTTTTAATAGGTCTGCCTGTCATTTTGCTTCAAAATATACTACTTTCATTACATATTAGTGGCACATGCTCTTCTACTGAAGTGCAGTCATGTTGTTGAGCCACAGCTCTTTTTCATTTCACTCTTAATAACCGCCTTTATTAAATTTGCCTAAGGAGGAGACACTGTTAGACAGTAGCAATGTATGAAAGCAGTTTAAAGCTTTCACAAAGGGTTAAGTCTATTAAAACAGGAGTCATATATGTGTTTTTTCCTTATTTAGAATCATTAGATGGTAAGATGGTGCACTGTCCTGTGATAGTCTGCCTGTAAAGAAGCTGTTGCACTTTCTTCTTTGGAAATAACTTTCCAGACTCATTTCCCCTTCATGGAATGTTTTTTTTCCGGGTGGATCAAACTCACGTTTGGGGCAAAATAAAGCGGGTGAACTCTGCTCATATAAATTGGTGCTCTCCGAACAACACAGTTTTTATTTTATTTCAATTTTATTTATATAGCGCCAAATCATAACAACAGTTGCCTCAAGGCAGTTGGGGCAGAAGAGAAATTGCTGATCTACTGCTGTATTTTTCAAAGCAGCTGGATGTTACAGCTATGCAAGGTGTGCTTTAGTATTGGTGCTGTGATGCATCAGGCTATAGCAACAAGGAGATATTTCTCATTGCATATGGATCACACTGAAGTGCACTGGGTAAGTGTCATTTTTCAATGTGCAGGGTTAAGACTGCTCCGGGTCAAACACTTTGTGGAAACAATTCTTTCTATTTAGTAGAGATCTTGGTAATGCCTTTGGGTAGTTACCCTCATGGCACACTTTACTAGGGGCTTGTTAGTATCTGGTTAGACTCCTTACCTTCAAAGCTGCTTTAATTATATGGCATATATTTACCAAGGTGGTGGAAACATTCTTAAGAGATTTGATCCATGTTGCACCTGCACATCCATCATGCAAATCTCCCTTTCTCAAAATCCTATACCAAAAGTGCTTCATAGCATTGTGACACAGTGACCTCATCTCACCACGCAATGTTTCTCCAATCTTCTACTTTTCTATTTTGGTATGGTGATGTTAATCATAGCCCCAGTTTCCTGTTGTTAGCTCACAGTAGTGCCACCCAGAGTGGTCTTCTGCTGCTGCAGCCCATCTGTTTTAAGGTTTGTTGTGTTGTACATTCAGAGATACTCTTCTGCATATCTTGGTTATGATGAGTGGTTATTTGAGTTATGTTGCCTTCCTATCAGCTCAAAGCAGTCTGGACTTCAATGAGATATTTTGACACA
This sequence comes from Maylandia zebra, assembly GCF_041146795.1. NCBI lineage: Eukaryota > Metazoa > Chordata > Actinopteri > Cichliformes > Cichlidae > Maylandia > Maylandia zebra. The sequence goes on from NC_135181.1 coordinate 17,483,062, forward strand.
GGGAACTGCTGCTCGCTGAATATTTTCTCTTCTTCACACCATTCTCACTAAACTCTTGAGATGGCTGTATGGGAAAATTTCAGTAGTTCGGCAGTTTCTGAAATACTCAGACCGGTTAACAGCGATGCCATCTTCAAAGTTTGAAGTTCAGCAGGTTGTTCTGACTATGTGTACATGCCTAAATATGTAAATTATAAACAAAATAAGATTTAAAGATGTTTATCCTGCAAGTCAACATTACAGCTTTATTAAAAATTCCATCTAGTGTCATGGATACAGTCAATCAGGTACGCATCTATATTTTACTACAATGATGTGTAAAAAATCAAGTGCAGATAAAATAAACATTATCTGTGGGAGTTCAATATTGCTGTACTTTAAAGGTAGCAATAATACATACCCTGAGACGAGAGCACAGTGCTCTTTGTTTTATGTTGTTGCACTTTCTTTATGTTGGGCTTTGTTAGCAAAATCTTGAGGTCTAACCGCTAGCAGAGAATGCAATAGGATTTTTGATAGTTCTACAACTGGCTTCTAACATGATGTACTTGCTAAGGCACCTGCAGAAAACTGAACCAGAACAAACATGAATTTGCTTTTACAAGTGGAAAATCACTTTCCCTCAGGCCTATTACTCTGCATATAAGGCCTCCATCACTCACCTTTTATGTAACAACATACGCACAGGCATTCATCTTCAAACACCTCAAGTTTAGTAGTTTGGGGGAATTATAAACAGTGGACATCGTTTATGACTGCTCAAACATTCTTCTGGGACACCCACTTCAACTGCGGTGACCTGACGTAAAGCAGCAGTAAACAACTTTCGTCTCTATTTGGTGAGCCAAAGAGGTCACCTGTCACGTCCACATTCCCAGCATACCTACATATACCGAGAGCCTTGTTCTGTATGCTAGCTTCATTTATCTAAGACCTCGACAGAAATCCCTGTTATTAGCTTTTAACTCACTCAACATAATAAGAGGCATTACAATACCCCTCCTTGTCCTGCGTCATCAGTGAAAGCGACTCACAGCTCATGGAGGACGTTTGGGCAGGCCTGATTCAAATGGACTTTGCGTATCAGGTCTGTTAAGTTCAGAAGCTGCACATTTTTGTTTGAGAATAGCTTTTTAAACTCGCTTTCTCTTAGCAGTTTGGTTGTAATTGCCACAGTGTCTGTGAACCTTACTTACAGGGAGAGTTAAAAAAAAAGGAAAAGAAAAATGCTGTGCTGAAATGACTCAAGGGGGCATGGACAAAGAGGAGGATTGGTCTAGACCTGCACAGCCAAAATCAAGCAACACACAATTAGATGAGTGTGCCAAATGCCAGCAGTTACGGAGAAGGGGTGTGGATCGAGACCTGGTAGTGACACGCAAGGCCATGAAAAAAAGAAATAGCCTCTCAGTGCGAGCTTTGCATGTGTACTGCTTGAAGCTATGGGTAATTTGCACCTTGCCCATCCCGACATCCGTGGATTGTTTACATCAGGTGTAATGGTTTTACTGAAGGATGTGTGCCACACCTCATTTGTCATACATTCACATCTGTCATTACCCTCCTAGCCTACTGAACACAGTCTGAAGCAGTCGGTTCAGCTTGGATGACTTTCGTGGCCCCAGGCTTTATTTTCAGGATTCGACTAGTCTGGCCTGCAGTTCTTATTCATTTTAACAATTTAGGGTAATTTAATATTCACATTTGCTCTTGAGAGAGATTTTCTGGTTTTAGAACAGTTTTACTTTCCATGTTTTTAATAGCATTGTACTGACCTTTTACCTCTGAGTAGACTGATGTGTCTCTGGATCAAACACATTGTCACAAGACTTCTTGTTTGCCATCCTGCCTAAAGATAATTTGCGATTTATGACTCTCTACTACAATGTGTTTCCTTTTCATTGTTACTTTTTCCACTGGCCCCAGTATGACCTTCCTCACGGGTCGCCATAACCAGGTTAAGAGCCTCTGAGCGAGACGACATCTTTCAGCAGCTGTTTAGTGCATGAATGAACAACTGACATTTCAATGAATCCTTCGGCCACCTGTTCATGCAGGAGACGCGAGTTAGTGTCCAAGCACTCATTTGAAGAAATCCTCCGGGCTTAGCTACAAAATATTCTGAGTAGCTGCCTCTAAAACTAATCTACATCAGTTGGTTTATCTTTTATTCATCCATGTCGTGTCCTGTCATTCATTTAGGCAGGAGAAGCACTTGGCTTATATTTGAGGGAAAAAAGTGTTGTGTGTGTGAGAGAGAGCTTTTTAGTTTGTTTAGTCCTGGCTAATAGAGGTCTGTGTCAGTAAACATATAGCTAAAAATGTAAGTGGTTGATAGGACACAAAATTTAAATCTGTAGAATTAATTGTTGCTCCTGAGATAAGTAAAGCAAGTATCATTTCAAACAAGCATGACAGCATCACAGGATTCCTTATGCTTTCCAATAAGGAGTCGTAGATAAACTTTATATAGCTGCTCTTTTTTCAGTTGTTCTTCCTATACATGCAAACTGTCATCTATTCAGAATCAAGATGTTTGCTTGCTGGAGGCAACATCCTGACTGTCATGTCACTTCATGTTAACAGTGCACTTGAAGAATCAGTGGGACAGTAGAAGTTATGTGTACATGTTCTGCAGTTTAACATCTTGACAAAAGGCTTATGTGATGCCTGTGTTTGACGCTGAGAACCTCTCAGTGTGTTTGGTCTCAGAGGGACAAACCCTTTGTTTACCAAATCCGTCTGACAAAACAGATGTTAACATTTCTGTCACGCAGACATTCATCCAAGTGTTTATTTAAAGCCTCCCTATTTCTACTTCCATGTTTGGCATTTTATCCTGCGGCTTTAGCATAAAAGCTAAGCTCGATATAGGTAACCTGCTTCCAGAGCTGTTGTTTTTGTGTCGACCACACTTATTCGTGCACAGAAAGGGAATGCAGTGCCATGTAAAGTCAGTTTTAAAGATTCTGACAGACTTTGGAGGCAGCTATTCTTTTTCACATCTGTGAGCCCTCGCCATTGAAAGTCAAACAAAAAACTGTTGTGCTGACTGACATGCAGTCTTAAGGTAAAAGGATTAATGTCAGCTCCCCAATACGAGTTGCAGAAAACTGCTTATTTAATGGCTTGTAAGCCTATTAAAATGACCAAACTACCTAAAGATTTTGGTAGTGAGGTTGCGGCGGTGTGTGGTGCATAAAAACAGCTGGGCATACACTCATTCTATTTTGTTACACCTTTATCTAATCAGCCAGTTTTAACCAGTGACTACATTTAGACATGAAGTCACTTAATGTTCCAGCTGCAACGATCTGATGTTAGGTCAGGAGTTTTCCATAAATAACATGAAGTCGCTTTTTTGTCTCAACAATTCAGGCTGCTGCTGGTGATGCAGGGGACATTTCCAACCCATGCTGACCACGTCCATCCCTTTAAAATCATGGTGTACCCATCTTCTGATGTATGCTACCATGTCACAAAGCTCAGACCCTCTTACTCTTCTTGAACACTGAGTTTATTGCCCTCAAATGACTTCCACAGTCACTGGACATGAATAGAGCACCTTTGAGGTGAGGTGAAATGGGAGACTGACATTATTAATCTAAAGTTGACAAACCTCCATTAATCGTGTCAATATGTTTCGAGCACCTTGCTCTAAGCGGGTCCATACTGGTATTAACGCGGTGAATCTAATAGAGTTTCTGCTGAGTGTATATCCAAGAAAGAAAAGAAATCTTTCTCTGAGGGTTGTATATATGGGTTAATGTTCCCTAGTTGGCTCAATAAACCCACAGTTCACTTGCAAGGTGTTTCTTTTGGATTTTTTTAAATGTTGAAACTGAGTTATTTATTCAAAACAAATTGTATCTGAGCTGACATCAGCTTGTCACAGTTTCCCCTATAAGGTTATTTTTAAACTGTAGGTCATTAAAACCTAGTCCAGGAGCAGTAAATGGGTAAGTTTCAATCTATTTTATCACAAAGGTTTTCACATTATTAGGAAAAACAGACAAAACTCCCCTATGACATGTAATTACGTAATGTCACGAGTATATAATATATACTAATATACAGTAATATATACTAGTGTAAAACAAAACTCAGTGTGTCTGTTTGTTCCTCTTTCTCTCCCAGCTTTCCTGTCTTCTGTGGAGAGAAGATGCACATGAGCTTCAGAAATAGGCCATGAAGCAATGGAAGAAGATGGGCTGCTCTGTTGAATCTTGATTTCTTTTAGGTGTGTGTGTGTATGTCACTTACCTGGAGAGCACTTGGCACAGAGTATGGGAAGAAGACAACCCAGGGGAGACAAAGTTGTGCTTTGGGCAATGTTCTGCAGGGAAACCAATCATCTTGCCATCCATATGGATGTTCCTTTGACAGGTACCACCTGCCTAATCACTGTTACAGACCCTGTGCACCCCACTAATATTCCCGGATGACTGTGGCTGCGTTCAGCAGGATAATGGGCCCTGCCACAAATGCTCCAGATCTCAAAAGAGGAAACAAAACAATATTAGGCCAGTGGTTCATTACGCCTGATGGGTGTACATTTTAATATACTTGCATTATGTGAAATGTATTATATAGGTTTGTATTCACTAGATTAAGAGCTTCTTTTACAAGGAAACTGTCTGTTTGATTGAGTTTATTCGATCTTTCTGACACATTTAATCACGTCTGACACTGATGTTTATCTCTTTCCTCCTCTTGGCAGGTTTTGCAAAACAATGTTTGCATCGAGATTCATATCGGAAATGTTTCAGCGGTCCTGTGCTTTGTCAGCACACACTGTCAACAGCGAAGGAATGCGATCACTGTGATGTCTGTTAAACCTTCATATCCTATTAAACAGTTGCTTATTTTGGCAGCACTTCAAATTAGCCAAAATATTTTCAGGAAATCATTCCCAAAATATTTCCTTTTTTCCCTCCTCTTGAGTCACAGTTGACACTAACCAGGCCTGTTTCAGCAGCTCTGTTGATCAGGTTGCTTAGCAACAGTAGGATACAGGGAGCGAGTGGGAGTGACTGCAGGGTAACACAGGGAGCTCATGACCCTCATGAAAAGGCCACAAACCCAGCGAGATGCTTAAAGATGTTGACATGTGCACAGCACATCCTGGCCGTGTGTACATGACTATAAAAACAGGACATTGAGCTTGAATGCATTAAAACTGACACGTTCTGATTGGCACTTTCTTTCTTACATTAGACTTTAAAAGTTGCTTTACTCACAAGTATTCGAATTATGCTTCAGTGTTAAAAGTACTACACTCAGATCTTTTTAATGCACAAAGATTTTGGTTAGTGAGTCTTAATTTGTTGATTTTGACAGTTTTATATAACCTTCATTTTCCAAAACAACAAAGACTGAGGCTGACACCATGCATAGTCATGGCCAGTTTATAAAATGAATCTCATAACAGCAACACAACATTAAAACAGTATTAGGTATTAAAATTAACAATGGGCGAGAAACATGACTGGGCATAAAAGAGAAGATCCTGGAGCTGCTGGTCCCTTCAGACGTAAACATGGGGAGGGGTTGACTGTTTCTGCAATAAATTAAAATAAATAAGGATGTAAAACTGTACAATGTGTTGGAGGATTTCATGATTTACATGCATTTCTTAAGATTTGGATTTGGAATACATAAAAATTTCTGTGGGCGTGGTCTCTATTTATACGCTGCAGCAGCCACCAGGAAGTTAAGAGAAACTCCACATCATCACAGACATTTCACCAGTTATTTAACAATGCTAAAAAGCAAGAGAAGATTGATTGCTCTTACCTAAAAGGAGAGCAAGTTCAGGGTGAAATGCTGATGTGATGAGTGGAACGTGCAAAGGTTCCTGCACCACATTGAGACTGCTGATGTGTAACCATCCACAAAGAGCACGGGGTTAGCAGTGATCTGGGTACACAGTTGTCAGACCGATCATCATTTGGTCTTGTGGTGGGGTGGCTTCATTTATTCTTCATTTATGCTCAGTTAAGGGAGACTAAAGGGATCCTTTTCTCTCTTCCTGGAAGCTGTTAATCGCTTTAGTGAAACCACTACATTGGCAGTGTGGTGTTGCCAACCTGGAAAAAGTTAATGGATGAACCATGCTCAGTAACAGCAGTGGACCAGAGTGTCTTTTATCACTGCATGAGACATATTTTGGCCATCTGTGTTAAATAATCTTTTTTTTTTCTGCTACTTGGGGAAAAAAGTATGTTTTACATATCAACAACTTTTAAACTGTTGATGGCAAGAAGCTTCTTATTAAGAATATATATATATATATATATATATATATATATATATATATATATATATATTAGAGATGGCACGATACCACTTTTTTATGTCCGATACCGATACCGATATCATAAATTTGGATATCTGCCGATACCGATATGAATCCGATATAGTGTTTTTTAATCAACAAAACTGTTTTTTAAATATCTTGCTGCATTTTGTATAAGTTCATACTCAAGTTTAAAACAACAACTACACTAAAGCTATTCTGTTATACCTGTATGCAAAAAAAAATACTTCATAGTTCAGCAATACTGATCAATCTAATAAACTTAAACCTACACCATCCTCCCTATTCTGGTATTTTAAAGAGTACTTGGCATAAATATTAAGCAACCTAACTAATAGGGTTCCAACTCCCAGCAACAACAAAAATAAATAAATAAAAAATAGGGAACCACCCCTCACGCTCCACCTCATGATGCTTAATCGACGTAATCAACCTTAATTTGATGCAGTGTGAAAAAAAATGCACAGAAATCAATTATTTTTCAAGAAATATTAAATAGATTCAACATCTTTCTTCAACAAAATTGCAGACTGCACAGATGGTACCTTCCCAAAGGAAAAACTACTATAGCTTACTAGGGTATATATATTAGACTTAATAGTCACTATATACAATAATTGACTTCTATTCATTTTACATCAAATTAAAACTTTGGGTGTCAGATAATTATTTATTAAAAGCTTGACATTTTAAATGAGAATAAGAAAGAAAAGTATGTCTTTGTGCCCCCTTTTCCCTGTTAATGCCCTATCGGCCCCCCTGGCTAAACTTTGCTAGATCCGCCCCTGCACAGTTACCAGCGTCAGCTGTAGAAAAAGATCCTGGTGTAGAAAGTTATATTAAATAAATTCTAACAACAGCTGATCAAGCTTAAACGTGCTGCTGTTGTTCAGCCGCTGGTTTCCTCTTTCTGGTGCAAAGTGGGCCAAAAGCAAACTAGAGACAGAAAAGCCGATCAGCTGATCGTTAAGCAGTTTCATGATTGAAGTAGCAGCAAGAAGAGGCAGTCGCTCCATATATCGTTTGGTAAGCTTAACGCAGGAATGCTTTACAAACATTCAGAGATGGACTTACACACTTGCTTTACTTCTCTCGGGGATAACTTTGTCGGAGATGAAATGCCGGGTTGCTAGCGAAGCTCCACATGCTATCCAGACCACCGACAGGTCCCGCATGCCACAGCCGCTCTATCACGTGATGCATACTGCTCCGACGTGCTAACGTTCTGAGGTGAGTTACGGCATGTTGCAAGTTTTGTGAGGTGCTTTCGTGATATTTAATGGATCGGATTACATTTTTTATTTTTCTCCGATATCCGATCCAGTAATTTAGGTCAGTATCGGACCGATACCGATACGTAATATCGGATCGGTCCATCTCTAATATATATATATATATATATATATATATATATATATATATGTATATATATATATATATATATATATATACAGTGTTGGGAAGGTTACTTTTAAAATGTATTCCATTACAGAATACAGAATACATGCCCCAAAATGTATTCTGTAACGTATTCCGTTACGTTACTCAATGACAGTAACGTATTCTGAATACTTTGGATTACTTAATATATTATCATGCCTTTTACAACAACGTGAATCTACTATTGCTGTGTGATTTATTACTATTACTGAAGGTTCGCGACTCCGAACTGTAGTAGAATAGAATAGAATAGAATTCAACTTTATTGTCAGTGCACATGCACATGTACAGGGCAACGAAATGCAGTTTGCATCCATCCAGAAGTGCTTAGTGATATAGATATATTACAATATATATTAGCAATAATATAGATATGTAAGTATATTACAGAAATGGGTCTATTATGTTATAATGTACACGGTATGAAGTATGTTGTGAATATTCTATAACTATAAGTATGTACAGGCTGTAGTGAGTACAAGCTATGTACAGGATATGGACAGGATATAAATATGAAAAACTATACAGAATATGAAATAAATAACTTTACAGAAATCTGAGATATACAGCTATACAGAAATGGGAACTATGCAAGTTGTAAACAGTTGTAGGGTTAAAAATTATCGTATGTACAGAATGATTGTTTACACAGGGCTATACAGTAGTGCAGTTAAGGTAAGTGAGGGTGTGGATAATTTCTACAGAGGCTATATAAAGTGCTAGTGGTTGTGAGTGGTGGTTCACTCCATGTTATTATTGTGTGTTTGAGGGTACAGTTGTCCATTGTGTGTGTGTGTGTATGTTCAGTCCATGAGTTAACGTGGGTCAGATGTCAGGAGGCAGAGTTCAGGAGTCTGACAGCTGTGGGGAAGAAGCTGTTCCGGTACCTGGTGGTCTTAGTCCGGAGGCTCCTGTAGCGCCTCCCAGAGGGCAGGAGGGTGAAGAGTCCATGTGATGGGTGACTGGGGTCTCTGATGATTTTCCCAGCCCTTTTCAGACACCGCTTCCTGTAGATGTCTTTTATGGCAGGAAGTGGTGCGATGCGCTGGGCAGTTTTCACGACCCTCTGCAACGCCTTCCGGTCCGAGGCAGAGCAGTTCCCGTACCAGACTGTTATACAGTTGGTCAGGATGCTCTCGATGGTGCAGCGATAGAAGTTCACCAGGATGTCTGAGGACAGGTGGTTCTTCCTCAGAGTCCTCAAGAAGAAGAGGCGCTGGTGAGCCTTCTTGACCAGCTTGGAGCAGTTGGTCGTCCAGGTGAGATCCTCGGAGATGTGGACTCCCAGGAACTTGAAGCTGCTCACACGCTCCACAGCCGTCCCCTTAATGTGGATGGGTGGATGTGGGTCAGCATTCCTCCTGTAGTCCACGATGAGCTCCTTGGTCTTCTCGGTGTTAAGCAGCAGGTTGTTTGTGTTGCACCACTCAGCCAGACGATCCACCTCCTCCCTGTAGGCGGCCTCATTGTTGTCACTGATGAGGCCAATCACCGTGGTGTCATCTGCAAACTTAATGATGGTGTTGGAACCATCAGCAGGTCTGCAGTCGTGGGTGAAGAGGGAGTAGAGGAAAGGGCTCATCACACAGCCTTGTGGTACACCGGTGTTCATCGTGATTGTAGATGAGCAGTGGTTATCCAGCCGGACGTGTTGGGGGCGGTTGGTCAGGAAGTCCAGTAACCATTTGCAGATGAGGGAACTGATGCCCAGGTCTGTCAGTTTCCTGATGAGTTGTGAGGGGTGGATTGTATTGAATGCTGAACTGAAGTCTATAAACAGCATTCTGGCGTAGGTGTTGTTGTTGTCCAGGTGTGAGAGGACAGAGTGCAGTGCGATGGAGACTGCATCCTCTGTGCTCCTGTTCTGGCGGTATGCGAATTGGTGGGGGTCCAGGGTGGGGGGGAGACAGGATTTGAAGTGTGCTAGGACCAGCTGCTCTAAGCACTTAGTGATGATGGGGGTGAGTGCTACTGGGCGGTAGTCATTGAGGCAAGATGGGTTGGAGTTTTTGGGTATCGGGACGATAGAGGTGGATTTGAAGCAGGCCGGTACCACAGCGTGGGCCAAGGACAGGTTGAATATGTCTGTCAGCACTCCTGCAAGCTCCTCAGAACACGCTCTGAGAACACGCCCGGGGATGCCATCGGGACCTGCAGCCTTGTGGACATTGATCCTGCTCAGCACCGCTCCTACATCGGTGGGGGAGAGAGTCAGAGGTTGGTGGTCTGGCGTCACGTCTGCTTTGGTTGTGGTTGTGGGGTTCCCTCGCTCAAAACGAGCATAAAAGTTGTTGAGCTCGTTGAGGAAGGAGACATCAGAGGATGCGGGGGAGGGTTTGGTGGTCCTGTAGTCTGTAATGGTCTGGAGTCCTTGCCACATGCGTCGGGGGTTGGAGTTGGAGAAGTATTCTTCTACCTTCTTTTTGTAATGGTGTTTGGCTTTTTTGATGCCCTTCTTTAGATTAGCCCTGGCTGTACTGTAGGCGTGTGCATCTCCTGACCTAAAGGCGGTGTTGCGGGCCTTCAGGAGGAGACGAACATCCCGGTTCATCCAAGGCTTCTGGTTGGGGTACATGGTGATCCGTTTCTGGGTGGTGACACTGTCTGTGGTTTCGGAGATGTAATCCAGTACAGATGAGGCGTACTGGTCCAGGTCTGTGTGGGTGAACATATTCCAGTCTGTGTTTTTAAATCTGTCCTGGAGCACTGCGTCTGTCCCCTCTGGCCACACTTTAATTGTCCTCACAGCAGGTTTCACACGTTGGATGAGTGGTGAATACCTAGGTGTAAGGAACAGGGAGAGATGGTCCGATTGTCCAATGTGGGGGAGGGGTGTGGCTTTGTAGGCTCCAGCCAGGTTGGAATACACATGGTCTAAAGTCTTGTCTCCTCTGGTGTGGCAGGAGACATGTTGGTGGAATCTGGGAAGGACTGTCTTTAAGTTGGTGTGGTTGAAGTCGCCAGCAACAATAAAAGCAGCCTCGGGGTGTTTATTCTGGTGTTTGTTAATGGCTGCAGAAAGTTCTTTCATGGCCAACCTAGCATTAGCGTCGGGGGGTATATACACGGCAGTGAGTATGATCGAAGTGAGTTCTCTGGGGAGATAATAAGGTCTGCATTTGACCATTAAAAACTCCGCATTAGGTAAGCAGTGACTCTCAGTAGTAGTAAAGGGACCTCTGACTAATACGGCGGGGTCCCTGTCGGCTCGTAGACGAAAAATAGCTTTACTTTGTTGTGTGGGTCAACTTTTCTTGCGAGAGACAGAGAGAGGCGTTGAAAGACTGCTCCAACGGAACTTATTGTTTTCGGAGGAAAACACGAACACGGTGTACAGTCGAGTCTTAATAGCTTACTTACAACTGGGCTCGTCAGGCTCTCTTCTTGGCTGCAGTGGTTATTATTATATTTACATGCTTCCAGCTCCCGTTTTTCCTCGATGACAGCTCGTACCTTTCCACTCCCCTTTTTCTCCCTCCTCCCGCTCACAGACACATAACCTGTATGGCAGTCCATTCTCCCTGCAACACGGACTACACTGCCCATGATGCTACATTCTTTAGAGCTATGCTTGTAGCATTCTGCCTGTTAGCTTAGCACAACAACAACAACAACGAAAAGGCGCTCTCTCACCCAGGAAACACACAGTCGCAGAGAGAGAGAGAGCGTCGCCCTGTAACCATGGCAACCGTAACGCTGCCGCCTGGAACAACAGAACGTAGCTGTCAAACAAAACCCAAACAGTCCTGACCCGCGACAAAATGAAACAGGAAAGTACCGCAGTGTAATCCATTTATTTCAACAAAGTAACTGTATTCTGAATACCACCTTTTTAAACGGTAACTGTAACGGAATACAGTTACTCATATTTTGTATTTTAAATACGTAACGGCGGTACATGTATTCCGTTACTCCCCAACACTGTATATATATATATATATATATATATATATACATACATACATACATACATATATATATACATACATACATACATATATATATATATATATATATATATGTATGTATGTATGTATATATATATGTATGTATGTATGTATGTATATATATATATATATATATATATATATATATATATATGTATGTATGTATGTATGTATGTATATATATATATGTGTGTGTGTGGTGTTTCTGGCCACCTGGCAAATTCAAACCTAATGGTTACTACATTAGCTCCACTTTAGCACATTGTAAGTACATTATTTGCTATCAGCAAAGCCTTTCACATTGTTGCATTATTATTTTTTTTAACGTTGAATGTTTGTATTGTCTAATCAGGAGAAAAATGATAGCAGTCAGGATAATGTTTAGAGTGTTCTTTTGTAGTGTTTTTGCATTTGATTATGAGCCTTCACATTCACAGATTGATTACCGCCCCTGACGTTTTATTGCAGTGCTATTTCTGGTCTGTCCCACATTGAGGTTAGAAGACTGCATGATAAATGTCGATGACGTCCTTTTGGTTGTCCTCGGCAGGCACTTTGCAATTTCTATTTGAAGTCAGTTTATGCAGTCAAGAGCTTCTGTGTCACAGTCTTATGTTTGATTAGTCTGTCCTGGGACAGCAGAAAAGAAAATGCAAAGATGAAAGGAAAAACAATTGTTATAGACCAAACAAAAATGTAAAGTATATTTCTATAATTTATTTTATGATAAGAACAAAGGTCCTTTTAATTGAGATCATAATGATTAATCATTGGCCACTTCATTCCCTAAATGTAAATAATAAACTGTGATAATCAGTTGCTATATAGAGAAGATTGTGGTTCATAAAACATGTTGCTCTTGAGTCGAGACATGCATTAAGCGATGTAAATATCTTTGTCTTTTTCCATTAAGTTGTCAGCATGTCCTTTTCTTTGCTGGGATCCCCTGTGTTATTGCATTCCTGAAGGAAACCATTAGCAAACATGACTGGGTGGAGTGACTTTAATGCAACTTTAGACATTCATGCTGAAACAAAACAAAACAAAATAAGCCAATCAGAATGCCATTAATTGCCACTGTTGGTAATGTGCTTTTAGTCTTTGGAACTATGTGCAAAGTGCAAATGATCTCCAGTAACTTTCAAACCATTGGATTTAAAATATTCGACAATTTAGAAGCAGACATAATATTTTTGTAAGGGGGCTAAATACGGACACATACCACAGTAGCAACAGCTTCCAGCATGGTAATGGACAGTGGACAGTGACTGTGATACATACTGTAAGTGTAAAGCCCACTCAACTGTGAGTAATGTAAAAATTAATCTGCCATTCAGTGTGGGCTACTTTTATGTTTGTGCTGTTGGTTCTTTTAGCCTAGGTCATAGTCTTGGAAAGAAATTGAAATAAAGAAGTAAAAATCAGAGGGGAAAAGTGTCCACTGCAGCCACTGTCTATGCTTCTCATTAGTTCTTTTTTTATTTTTCTGTCATTTTCATTTCTATTCAAGATCATGTAAGCTTTCAAAGTCATAAAACCGATGACGTTTTGAAGGTGATCTCTGCAGCTTGTGTCGGTTAAATTCTCTCTGCCTGGCCAAAGCACTACATGCACCGATGCAGGACAATAAAGCCTACGCAAAAGACTCTTTGGCCTCCAATTCGACTCATGCCTGTCTCTAATGTTATCTCGAAATAAAAGCAAGAAGACCACCAAATCTAAACGTAAAAACAACATGGACGTGCTTTCGGCCATCCCAGTATTCTGACATGTAATGTCATATTTCTTTAAAGGGCAGAAAACATCCAGCACTGGCTTGGACACAAGTCGTGCAGTGTAAGAAAAGAACAGTGCAGCGCACGCCTCAAGTTTGGGTCCTCTGCATGAGGCCTGAGAGTTTGTAGGTTCTGTTTCTTAAGTCTTTCTAGGAGAAGGTTTGAATACTCAACACTATCCTGAGATATAAACATAACTATATCACCGACTGATGTCAGATATATGGGAAGGACTGAGAACATGGACTTGGTGGAATGCTTTAGGGAAGAACCACATAAGATTCTTAGCTTGTTATGCCACAGAGTTCACCCCATTACCCCCACTTCTTTTTTTCCTTTGTGTGACTTAAAATCTGACAAAATAACTCTGCACTATTCTCAGCAGTCCTGTTGGCATCTACCCAATTTCTCCTTCTCTGTGGGAGTCTCTTGAGAAAATAATCACTAGTCATGGTGCTGCGGCCAAGCTCCAACAGAAGCAGAATTCTGAATGGAAATGTCTGCAGAGAGGTTTATGGCTCTGCTTCTGTGGCGTGCGTGTCAGAGGGGTCATGTTTGTGTGGATATCAACAGGATTTATGGCACAATAGCAGTCAAGTACTCTGCTTTGATCCAGAATATGTGACACAGGGTGCAGGTTTAAGCTGTTTCTACCAGGATTCCTATTGCTTTTTGTCAGGCCTCCTTAAAAGGGCAGAAGTTGGGGTCTTTCAAGTCTTTCAAATCAAAAGACTAACTTATCTTTTTTTATTTTTCATTATGGTGAGTAAGGCAGCAAACCCATCACACCCAGGAGTGATGAAAAGAAAGTGTGCGTCTTAAAAATTACTGTATTTCAAGTAGCATATTTTACCCCATCTATAACAATAATAATAATACTAATAATAATGGAGCCAGACAGCATGAAATATAAATTATACAAAGTGTTTTTACCCAGCACACATTATCATTGTGAAATTATTGTGAAGTCATCTGATTAAATGCTCCAGGATATTATCTGTTTGAGATTCCTGGAACAGTTTTGACATGACCTGACTTGTAAGTAATATTTATGAATGTAAAGTACTAACCCTTGGCAAATGAAAGTGACACAACAGAAAATCTCAGGTTTCCTTGTAACTGTTTTTTTTTTTAATCGCTTAATTAAATCTCTTAATATTGATCAATTGAGGTTTATTAATAAATATAAACTAAATATTCCAGGAACTGTCAGTGTCCCTGACATTAGGACTGATGTGACGTCTTTGCAATCACTGAAGGGAGAAACATTTCTTAACTTCAAGTACGATTTGAGTTCTTCTAATCTGTAATTTTTATGTTTCTCCCTAGAAAAAAAACAGAAACCCCCACAATCGTCCCCTGAGGACAAACAAAAGAGCCAAAATAGTTTGACCTTGCAGCGATACAGAAGCAGGCTGAGTTGAGACTGAGGCAGCTGATTATGCACTTCTTGTTGGATGATGTAAAGGGCATAAAAAAATTAAAGGTTTTACTTGTAATTTAACTTTTAGTTAAACCAAGATGTATGATCAACACAGACTTTTAGGTAGACTTTTTTAAAGTTAGTTAAATATGGGCTAAATTTCCAGCACTCAATCCTCTCTGGGGAGCAGCAGTAAATGGTAAATGGCCTGCATTTGTATAGCGCTTTTCTAGTCCATAGGACCCCAGTGAAGTGTTGGCACTGCATTAACAAGAAGCAACTGCTAAAAATAATTACATAAGCTGATTTCAGTGGTAATACTGAGCCAACGAGGACAATCGTGTCTGAAAGCCATCAAAATCACAATGTTTCCATGACCTTATGATAGCCAGTTTCAAGATGTACCAACACAGCACTGTGATATGACAAGAGTCAAGATGACATGAAGACTGGCACTGGTAGTGTCCTAATTTCAGATTTAAAGGTTGCATGGTTTTGTTTCCATAAATCTGTCTGCAAGTCGATATCAAAGCCAGCATTAACTTTCATTAGACTGCAAAGATCTGAGGAGAAGCTGCGATCTTTACCTATCACACTTTCACCTTCCTCCACATCCTGCTGTTATACCTGACGAATACCATTTGAATCCTAAGCTCATCCTTTCTGCAGGTGTTTTGATTCACCTCTGATAAAGCCCCTATTCTTTCTGATCTGACTTCCTAAATCAGTTTAAGCTGCTTTGTGTTTTGGGATGTGGCTGTGTTTGGCCCCGGGACCATCGTGATCTGAGAAAGTCTGTCACGCTGATGCCTGAGGAATGCGTGTTGATTTAGAGGATAAGGAAATCTATCAAGATTTTATTAAAACAATCCTGGGTTTCAGATCATATTACACCTGCACTGATATGAAAGATAAAAAAAAAGTCTTAATACTTATGGGTTAAAGTATCTAGTCTGTCATCAGTATCAGAAGAAAGATTTAGATTATCACAAGGGATGTCTAAAGGGGTACATTTCCACCTCTTAAGACCCATTTTCATGCTGGTATATTTCGACGTTTCTGTTGTCCTTCGGGAACCTAGGGCCCACTCAGCTCTGGTGTTTTGTATTTAAATTACTCTGAAATATCCATCCATTTGCACCAGGGGCGTAATTTCCAGGGGGGTTGGGGGGCTAATGACCCCCCCCCCCCCCAATAATCAGACCCAGCCAATATAACCCTCCCAATAAAATTATGAATTATCTTGCATAAATAGGCTGTTGGCTCACTAGAGTAAAAATAGGATGGCAAACTCCTTGCAACTACAAAAAAATGGTGGATGACTGTAAGATGACTGCACAGGTACCTGAGTGCTTATAGCATTTTGCAATTAAATTGCTGTACAGCGCCAACAAATTTCTAAATTCTGGCTGGACTCTATGAATGTAAGTAGTTAATTGTAAGTAAGTCAATAAAATTTATTTACAGAGTGCTTTTCACAGGCTTGAAACGACAGAGTAATGTACAACAAAATGAGTAAAACGCTATGAATAATCACAAAACAATAAAAAAAAAAGAAAAAATGTGATGCAAATTTCTGTTTAATATGAATTTCTGTACATGTAGATGGTAACAGATTTGCAACAGATGGTAGCAGAGCTGCAATTTTCACCAATTTCACCGCTTTATCGCAGTAAACTGCTGTATTATCACAAACAAACAGATTGCAGGTAATTGCCAATTTGACCCCATTCAATCACAACCTGTTAACAGACTCATTCCATCTTATTGCCTTGCCATTGGCTCCACTTATATTCTTTTCCTCTTCATTTATTCTTCCTCTCAGTGTGTGATATCAGAATCCACACTGAGCCTTTCAAGCCACACCCATCTCACCTATAGGTGCTATCGAAAACTACACTTGCAGTACTTCCACACACTTTGTTCTCCATTTTGTACCTTTCTCTTGTTTTGTGTATATTCCTTTAGTTTGTATGCATTCCTATTAATTTCAAACATTTTTCCTGTTTGTTATTTATTCCTGCTGTCTTACTATTTATATTTTATTCCTGCGCAACTGGCGTGGAGCACCCATATCCTCAGTCAAAGGTCCAGTGCCAAAGACTGTCAGCCCAAGTCCAACATCTTGAATTAGCCATTCTAGTGAACAAGTTGGCTTTGAAAAGTGAACACAAGCAATACCTTTACTGGTAGGCTACATTATTGCATAACCCTCACAGATGTGCTCCAGCTGTTTGTCTTATTTTGAATACTCAAATAGAGTTTTCTTTTGGCATCCATTTTTTGCAGCTATCCAGCGAGTCACTTTGCAATTCCTTTTTATTTATTATTATTTTTACATACAGATAAGCTCCCGATGAAATCAAAAAGCAGTATATTCCATTTGATCTCACCTTTTACACCTTTTCTCAGTTCCCAGAGTCAGAACCAGACACGGAGAAGCTGCATTCAGCTTTTATGCTCCTTATATCTGGAACAAACTCCCAGAAAGCCTCAGATCAGCTGAAACACTCAGTTTATTTAAATCCAGGTTGAAGACTCACCTGTTCTCAGCTGCATTTGAATAAAGCACCAAATCCACACTTTAAGCTTAAATTTCAAAACTTACATTTAACTACTGATTTTATCTACTGTTCTGATTTTATCTGTTTTGATTTTATATACTGTTTTGTTTGTTTGTTTGTTTGTTTGTTTGTTTGTTTGTTAATTAGTTAGTTAGTTTATTTGCTTGTTTTAATCAATTTTAAATCATGCTTTTTATTTGTTCTTGTTTCTAATGGCACTTTGAATCACCTTGTTGTTGAATTGTGCTATACAAATAAACTTGCCTTGCCTTGCCTTTACATGCCTGCATTGCTTGGCAATTACACCTCAAATATGCTATTTGGGAACTTTGTTTCCCTGCAACTTGTCCTTGGATGAAAGGAGGTGTGTACCTCAAAAATGGCAAATTAGCAGTCGAATGGTATATGGAGAAAAGAAAAATGGTTTTCGTGCTTGCATCATGAGGAAAAAAGACAGAATTACAAGCATTTCCTATTAGGTTAGGTTACACATTACTGCAGTGTTGTATACCAGGGCGCAGCTTAGCATAATTGAATTCATCAATAAGACACTGCTCATGGCTATTTGAGCTGAATGGCAATGAGTAGTGACATAAATTTTTGTACATGACAGCAAAGTTACTCATAAAACCTCCGCTTGAAAGAACTTGTCTGTTCTTCCATAAAATGTGTTTCCAAATATCAACGCAATACTCGGTAAACTTGATTCAAATGAATGTACTGAGGACACAGTCACCACAGTTCAAAGAATCATAATGCCTTTGAATCTGTTCAGAATCAAATGTCTTCAAAGTAAGAATCTGCACAAAGACATGAGTAATTCCTTGAACAATCTTGAACTGTTACACAGTTTGGCAGAATAATCCAGCTTGTACTTTAACTCAGAGCAAGTTCTGTAGTGTTTTAGCTGAAGAACAAAACAGACACTCGTAGGCATGGCAACAATCAAAGGAGTATTTCAATATTAATGACTTTGTTCAACCTAGAGTGGAGAGCGTTCAGTTCAGTTTAATTTTTATATTGCCAATTTGCAAGAACGGTCACCTCAAAGTGCTTTATATTTCAAAGTAAAGACCTTACAATATTAACTAGAAGATTATTTCCCATATGAACCACTTGGTGATAGTGGGAAGGAAGATATCCTGATGAACAGGAAGAAACCTCCAGCAGAACCAGGTTAAAGGAGAGGTAGCCATCTGCTATAACCAGCTGGAGGATGAGAGGAAAGGGAAGAGAAAAAAATGAGTACATAAGGGGAACAGAACACAAATAATGGAAGAGAAGAGACCAAAGCTGTGTCCCAAAACGTCGGCTGCATCCTTCGAAGGACCCGGCCTTCGCGGTCTACGTGGGCCGGGTCCTTCGAAGACCGAGAAGGCCGGAAGTGCAAGGCTGTGAAATGGGACGGTCTAGCATTTGCTAGTTTGCGTCACAGAGGAACCCACCCGATGGATTAATAAAGTTTTATTTAATCTAATAATCTAATAACTTTGATCTCAGCCAAACCGATTTGCTCCAGAACAAATAAAACACCGAAAAAAGCCAAACAATTACATTTTTAAGTTATCCGAGTTACTAATATATCATGTTTAACCTGAGCAGCAAAAGACAGCGGGGTCTGAAAACAATGAAGCCGGGAGTCCGCTGCTCTCGCTGGCTCGAGTGACGATTGAACCCCCCGGCTAGCTATCGAGCGGGTGGGTAACAGACGTCTCCAAAAACGTCGGCGCATCCTGGGCCTATGGGAACATAGCTAGCGATGGATCAGGTGACCTTGCGCCAGCTCAAAGCATATCTTCATCAAAAAGGAATATGCATTATTACAATAGTTATTTTTGATCTGCCATTTGAAAAACACAAGTTACTAATGACCTTTAAAGTTTTCTTCCATATTAAAGTGTCACAGGAATCCATGGCTGTGCATTAGTGCAAAAATGCTTGTCTTTCTTTAACTTGTATAAATAATAAATGAAATGGAATATTTATTATTTCTTTCCAAAACTCCAAGATAATCAAATGTCTCCACTTCTGACACTAGCTTTAAAATCTAACCTTAGTCAGGTTAGTGGAATCAAAATGTAAATCACAAAAAAAACCCAAAAACATTAATGATCTAAAGGGATACCATTGCAGCACAGTGGTTAACGTGGAGTTTATACAATACAATGTCAGTCAAATAAGGCCTGAGACTATTTCCAGCCAGCTCTTCCTATTATGCCGGCACATTCATGTTACTCAATTATCAACCCAGTATTTATATTGATTTTGGTTGACGCTACGCTGGAACTAAATTGTTATCCAAACCTTGTCCATGCTGACTAACCTCATCCAAACTTTGCTGCATCATTTCCAGATATTGAAGAAAGCTGGTCTTTTGAAAATATTGACAGTGAAAGCAATTTGTGGTTTTGCAGAATAGCAGTGTTACTGATTAGCGTTAGGCTTACACAAGGAAAATAGCTTGATTTCATTCTATATCAAATTCCTCCTGATTAAAAGATTAGTGGAGCTGTAGGTGTGTCGCTGGGTTAGGGTTTGGGGAATGGCTCTAATTTCATTTCTTTAGAACAGTTTTTTGAGTTCCTTCTTTTCATCCCCACTACAGAAAAACTGTCTCACAAATATAATGTGGCCACCTTCTGGTAGTTGGCAGTAAAATGTTACCATATTGCCTCTTTCAGTTGTTTCCTTTAATAGCATGTGTTGAATACCTCAAATCTCAAAATTGTTTCTGAACTATGCTTGTGGTTATTTTTCTTTTCCACTTCAGACATTATGCGATACAGAGGAATGTGAAAATTATGTATAGAAAATTATAATGGATAACTGACTTTATTTTTCCAATGAGAGGGTTGTGCCACTGGGGTTTGTTCATGGCTGTATTGAAGTTTTGCAAAGCTACTCAACCCCAGTGATTTGCTGCCTTTGTCCTGTTATTGCTTTTGCAGCTACGACTCGTTTCACTCCAGGTGGATAAGCCCTACAGGTATGCTGGGTATTTGTCTCAGTGATGTAGCATGTAAAGATAATTTTGTGTAATATGCCAGCACTCAGTGACTTGCATCAGAGTTGCATTCCTAAAGAATGGTGGGTATGGGCTACTTGGTGTTTAGGGGTATCATAGTTAAGTGCAAGAGATACTTCCTGCACGGTAAAAAAGGAACATTTGGACAATTTTTTCTTCACTGGAGGTCATTACATAACAAAGTCAATTGTGAAACTCTGGTCTTAAACCAGAGAAAAGATGAGGAGTGACAAAGAACATGTGGCTTGCATGTGTCTTCCATCTCCAGCCTCTTGTTATGTGGATTTGCATACAGAGTAGCACATGAAAGGTGCGGCAGCTCACACGAACAAAGGACAGATGACTCATTAGATGCATTAGGCTGCTGTCAGAGAAATTCAGACCAGAAATTAAACACCCAACTGTTGTTTACTGGGACAGGAATGCAAAGAATGTCTGCTGTCTGAGTTTGTCCTTGGATGAAAGGTGCTCATAAAATGTGTACCAGGCAACCTTTGAAGCAGTCTTCATTTCAGAGGATTGTTGCTGGGAATTTCCATCATTCTGTGTCCCTTCACAGATTAAATGACTAAAGTTTTTATTATAAATTTGGCAGCTTGGTGGATCAGTGTTTAGCCCTGTTGCCTCACAGCGGGAGGGCCCTAGATTCAAACTCTAGATAGGGACCTTCTGTGGGAGTTTGCATCATATCCCTGTGCTTGCAGGGGCATTCTTTGGGATGTTTCTCCTGCAAATGACAGTGAAGGTCAGCCCTGGTAGGTCAGCTCTCATAACAGAGGATCTTAATCTCAAGACCAGGGGCGGATCTAGGGAAATGTTCTTAGGGTGGCATGAAGGTGGCATGGAAATCAGATGGGGTGGCAAAATCAAAGTAATTTCTTAACAAATTTTCGGGTTTTACATTCTCTAATACAAATATGGTTAAAACACATAAAATGCAAGTTTATAAGTATTCACATATAAAAATAGTCTGTAACTTTCTTATTGGCATTAGTCAAATGATGCATTTTGATTTTATGTACTGTATAGCATACCTAACAAATACGTATATAGCCTAATAAGTGCAAAATGAGATGGATCAATTAAAAGTCCAAATTCAACTTAAGGTTCAAACTCTTTGCTTATTAGAAATATATTCATATTCAGTCAGAAACTGTCATTAATAAAATGATATTTTTTCAATAAAAGTTGAGTGATAGTGGTTACTCTCAAAGCAGAGCCAATGATAATCAACAAGAGAATCGATAAGGAAACAAATCTAAGTGATATCGATAATTCCCATCCCTTGGACTGACTAACCTAACCTCCAGAGGCAATTAGGGAAACTGAAGTTTTTGGCACCCCTGCTACTTACTTTATTAAGTTTTTCTAATTAGAAGGGGTGAGTTTAACAACAGATAGCGGTCACTGACTCAACATCAAAAAGTGCAAAACTGATCGCAAAGGACTTTAGTACAATAGCTGTGGAAAAGATGAAGTTCAGAATATGCATATGACAGTCCTGCCTGTCTAAATTTTTGAAACACTTTTCCAAAAGGAAAGAATCTCTCTCAAGCTGTTACTTATTTATTTGTTACAAAGGTAAACTTGGTAACCCAAGCATCAAGATGAGTGTGCATTCGCAGTATTTGTTCAGACGCCCTTAAAGACTTGCTCCTTTCGAGAACCTCAAGATGTCTCTAAATGCAAGTCAAAATTGTGTAATTCTTGCGTTCAAAATTGAAGTTGGCCTCATTTACCTTCTTTCTTTAGAAACTGACATGCATGGTTTGAATTAAAAGATGCCCTAGAAGCAGCTGCAGTTATGGCTGGAACAATGAATCAGCTCAAAGACGCTGATGTGAGCATAGCCTCAAACTTAAAACACTGTCTGGATGTTTAAAATCAGGCTTGGCACCGATGTTTCACATAGTTTCATTAGTACATGAAATGTATAAAGTATAATTTTACTTCATCATTCAGAAAAATGTTGACAATTCAAAACAATAATCTGAGGTTTTTCCATGTAAATAATTGTCGGTCTATTTTTCTACTTGAAAAGGACCTCTGTCATACAAAAAGTGACACAGTTCATATTTCCAGGCACAGTAGTACTATTTTGGAAATAAACAGAATGAAGACTACCATTAACAGAAGCAAGGGCAGTTACAGTAGCTGTCTAAAGAAAAGAGATCCAACCACAGGAACTAACCATCGTCAACAAAACAGCCCATGAAAGGTGATGTCATTGCAATGGACACACCAATGTGCTTTCAAGCACATCCTTAAGTCAGAGAAACTCTACTTATTCCTAACTTGAAGTAAATTTTCTTTGAATTAAGCAAATCAAAGGGGCACTTTCAGTTCTCCTGTCTGCACTCCTATTTGAAATTAGTACCTTAAATACGTATCTTGTTGTAAACTGGCAAAAACTATGTATTTTCTTGTTTTTAAAGACATGTTCCATACACACTGCCCATACAAGCACGGCGGTCACGTTGCAGGCCTTGTGACAGAGCATTTAGCTTCACATTGAAGCGTATTTTGCACAGTTAATTTAGCAGAAGCTGGAACGCAAATAACTCTGCACTCACTTTATTTAAATGACTCATGTTAGTTCTCAGGCTTGTCATATATAACATTCAATGCCTGAGAAAGACAGCCTCTTACAACAGGTCGGTCATTAGAAATGAAACACAAGAGACAGAATCAGGGATGGAAACGGTGCTGTTAATGACTCCTTTTTCTGGTATGCGTGACTACAGAGTATAAAGTCTGACAGGCTGGACCAAAGAACAGTGGCCATCCCAAGACCAGACCTTCAGTCCTGATATTACTTTACCGGAATAACTCTCTCCCACTTCCACTGAATTCTAAATAATTCCAAGGTGAATCAGTGAAACTATTCATTGCTTTGCATTTGCGATTCTGGTGTGCAGTGTCATTAACTGCTTATTCATTGTCTTATTATCTATGCTGGCATTAGGTATTTTCTGTCCTGCAGTTTGCTCTCTAGTTGTTTTTGTGTATTTTTACTGTGCAAGATCTAGCCAGAGGCAGTTTCACCTCTCTTAATCTGTTGCCATCCATGCCTTCACAAGTTGATAAACGGCATCGTCTGTGAGTAATATTGTTTGTTATCACTGAGACGACTTGTGTGCATTATTATTTGTTGTGAAGGCGTGATATAGTTTGCAGTTTGAATTTAATTTGAATGCATATATAACCCAAGCTAGTAAGGTTAAGCTAGCTCATGATGCCATGTGGTTTCTTTAACATTTTGATCATGAGCGTGATTTCATTTGATGTTTTTTTCGGGCACTCGCTAAACAGATAAATATTGTGTTCATATTTTTGAATATGTGACTTACTGGTGTGTTTGTTATATTGTATATTGATGCAACATTTTTATTGTTATTTCTGGTTTTGTCAACAGTTTCACACTTTTTCCTTATTAAATCATCCAACTCAACACATCGGCCTGTTCCTTGGATTTTGATTAGGAGTGTTTAGCTGTCTGTATAGCTGAGTCTACATTCACGAGGACAACACTTAGTGAGGACAGAACATTATCGCAAAGGTTGTGATACATTGCATTATAGTATACTATCAATGGCATACATAGAACTGCACTTGTTTTCTGTTGCTGAGCTATGGAAGTTACTGTCTTCACACACGTGTAAACACATTCCAGTTTAAGGGGAAATCAAGTGCACCTGCTGTGTAACTGCTGTGTAAGGCTGCATTCACATCCTGTGCGCTTTAGTATGATTTCCCCCCCTTAGTGTGAGTGGGCACGTGTAAACACAGTAATCATACTCAGGTGTAGATTAAAACACTGACGCCTTTCCCAAAGGAACTCTGTTGACTGGAAAGATATCTGATCTCCGTCTGACCAACCCCCAGATGCTCTGCTCAGCTAAACAGCTCCTGTAGCCAAATGCTTTGTATTCTGAAATGCAGCAGAGCACGCAAGCTGTGGCTGCTTGCTCGTTAATAGCAGCAACTAGCTGGAGAGTAACAAGCAGCCTCACTAATAATGTTTCTGCCACAGATGCTGGATATGACTAGCCGAGAACAAAGGACTTTCTTCCTGTATTAACTTTCAGGCTCCTCAGGCAAATCTGGGCGGTACGTGTGGTGAACTTTCTAACTGAGACACTTTTGAACACAGTAAACAAGGTTTAAGTGTGAAAGTTTCCCAAGTTACACTTTAAATGGAAAACGGTACCACACATAATCATAGATGATAGAGTCTTGATTTTTTTCAATCATACCAGCAAAAAAAAGGGCCTCTGAGCAGCAGCACAGTCATTCTGCAGCATGATAATGAAACTAACAACAACATCCTGAGTCATAAAGAAGTAGATTTGCTAACAAGAACAAGATTTTCAACATCCATGACTCAGTCTTCGTGAGAAGAATTGAGATGGCCTAAATCCACAAGCAAACACTGACACGCGTTATTTGGAAGCTGTAAAAGTACATATGAAATAATTTGCATTTACTTATTAAATGGTGATGTCTCTACCTGTCCCACACCAAGATTAGAGGTGTATCCTGCTTTGAGGTTTCTTGTTGCCTTAGCATAAAAATGATAACAATGTTTGTTATGCCTGTAGATGCCTCAGTTTAGCAAACATCAAGCCTAGCAGCAACACAAACTGCACTCATGTTTTCTTAAACTTGGCTTGTTTAATTTGGCGAGTTTAGGGTTTCAAATTTCTCTTGCATTCTTCTTTAATTTCTCTTGCTCGTTCTTTCTGTGATTTTCAGGATGTTGGACTGGCTTTTGAAATCATCTCCAAACTTTCCCCAAACTCTCTGATCATAGTATTCTACCACTACCATTCATTCTGGAGCAATGTAATGTCAGCTACATGCTGCGCTGTGGCTGCAGCCTTTGAGACTCTCGCCACTAATGATAGTGGAGGATCCCGCTTTTATAATTGTGTTTGCATTAAAATTACAGCTTGCGTGCCGCTACAGCACTCGATCATCGGCTCAGATTCGATCCAAGGAGGAGCGGCGAACCGCAAGTTCGGAGGAAACTTTATATGCAAACATATCAATTTAGGATTAAATATAAATATTTGGAGACGCCTTTTCCTTTTATTTTTTCCCTAATTTTTTTATGGAATCTATCATTTTCCATGTAAGTCTTCTGTCACAGATTACCAGCTGTAGTAAATGTTTGAAGCTAAACTTATTTTGGTTGAATTGTTTCTCTTTATGGAGAGTTTCTGATGTACGATGTGACCAGCTGTGTTAAACAAAATAAAATAACTTTTTAATAACTTATCATCTAATTTAATAGTATAAGAGAGTGTAATGGCCTTAAACTGTATCTTTGCAATTATTAGTTCCAGATAAAAAGCACCTTGAGACAACTGTTGTTGTGATTTGGTGCTATATAAATAAAATGAAATGAAAATTGAATGAGGCAATTTGGGGCAGCACGGTGGTTAGCACTGTTGCTGCACAGCAAGAAGGTCCTGAGTTCAATTCCACCATCAGGCCAGGGTCTTTCTGTGTGGAGTTTGCATGTTCTCCCCGTGTTTGCGTGGGTTCTCTCCGGGTACTCTGGCTTCCTCCCACAGGTGTGAATATGCGAGTGAATGTGAGTGTGAATGGTTGTCTGTCTCTGTGTGTTGGCCCTGCGACAGACTGGTGACCTGTCCAGGGTGTACCCTGCCTCTCGCCCTATGACAGCTGGGATAGGCTCCCGCGACCCTGAAAAGGATAAGCGGAAGAGGATGGGATGGATGGAAAATTGAATGAACTAACTTTGCAGAAGCCTTTGAATGAGATCAAAAGGTACAGACTGGCAGTAGCTTCAGATTGATCGACAGATATGAGGTATTGCACTCATCTTCAGATAAAACTGGCCCTAAATAGCCCTCCAGTGCGCAGTGACCATGGCTCCGTTAAAAGAGAGAGTGGTCACTTGGATGAAAACAATTCCCTTTAACCGAAAATACATTTCTGAACATTTATATGTATATACATATACAAAATCTTTAACAGGCAACATGAAAGATCAATTATTCCTTATTAAGAATTATTAATCCACACAGACTATTTGCCATAATATCTAGGGGTATATAAAAGTGTCATACTTATGTATGCATATCTAGAACGCATAGATGGCAGCGGATACCCAGTTTCCTCAGTTAACTAACAGGGCTAGCGGTTAGATGTTATGATTGGTTTACAGTTAAGAGCTGTTAGCTCTGTAGTATTCAGCCAAATAGCCCTGCCAGTGGTCCTTACATGAACAGGGACTTTTGCCACTTTGTTTCTCAGATCATTTTCTGTTTAGTTCAATTGGCTTTAAGGACGAGAGCAAGAACGTTTTCTAGTTGATTTACACGTTGGGGCAGATGCACTTTGAAATTTAGAAATAACTGTTGTCACATGCCAATTTAATATGACACAACCTACATGCAGCCATTCATTTCCTAGTTATAAAATTATGAAGAACTCACCAGCTCATGATCTTGTCATCTGTCTTTTTGACTTTGCTTTTGCACAACTTCTCGTCAGACAAGAGAAAGGGGTGCTGTGCTCCGCTGGGGCTGTAACCTGGGTGAATGACAGGCTTACAAAGGGTGTACTCACATTATGCTATCCACACTGAGCCCAAGCATGTCTGGCCTCCAAAGTCCAGTTTGACTGCAGTTGCTACTTGCTGTACTTGAGCCCAGTTGAGTGAACTGTGCCATGGCCAATATGAAAAAAAAGAGGCACTACGATGATGACACAAACTAATTTGAACCTGGGCCCGAATGAAAGGCTGTGTGTTTTCAGGACAGGAGTGGGAACAGTTGTGCTTGATAGGGATATATATGTTAATAACTGGATAAACCAGCTAATATGATGCTAACTGGCAATGATAGCAAGAAAAAGTATGATAAACTATTTCAGTAAATTCCTAGTCTTCCCCACTTGCATCTAAAATTTGATAATAACTCTATGATAAACTGGGAACTGATTATTTGATATTTGGCATTTTGCATAAAATTCCTTTTTGCACCATCACCTTTGTCAGTGAAGACCACATTTTAACAATTCTTCATTGCCATTCATACTACTCTCAGATCTCATTCACATGAGTTCATGACTCCTTTGTGTCCACATCGCCCTCCTCTCTTTTGTCACGTTTTGTCCACTATCTCCACCCACCTCACTTTCTCTCTTTATTCCTTGCAGAACTGGCAGTGTGTGTGTGACTTTTTCTCAGCACATCAAAGAGGCAGTTGCCCAGTAAGAGGAAACATTATTAATGTTGCTGATACCGTGCCTTCAGCTTATTTGCAGCATGTTCTCAATAACAGGAAGCCAGGAGAAATGAGTTCTCCCATAATTACATTGGACTTGTTTTTCCCCTCCCTCCCCATATAGCATTGTTGGGGTAAACTGAGATCAAAGACTGGAATGTTCTATCTTGATCTTGTATCAAAGTGGGCTTCCAGCAGCCATAGTTTAATAAACCCTAATGCCAGTTCATAAATTGGGCCTTCCACTCTGTACAACACCATACATAGAGCCGGAATGTACGTATGGATAGGATATTGTTTGACAATTACTTTATATGTACAGATTAAAGATAGGAAACGTTAGATCAGATCAACGTTAGAGCCGCAACAATAAGATAAGTCAGAATAAAACATGTTACTTATATGACTACAAAAAGGTTAAGAGGCTACTGGCAGTAACTTGTGTGAAAAACGTATATGTTATAGCAGCAAAGCTCTTTGTGATTACTTTGTTTGACAGTAGGTGTTTCAGAATCAGAATCAGAATCAGAATACTTTATTGATCCCTGGGGGAAATTATTTTTTGTTACAGTGCTCCATTTTAAACCAACATTAAGACAAGACAGACAATACGCTAACTAAGAATAGTACAATATATACATATATATATACCTACATACATACATAAGTCACTTATAAATAAATATTTGGAAAAGAAACATGTGTAGTTGTAGCAGCAAACAGTGTGTTAAGTGGATGCGTTGTACAGGGAGATGGCCACAGGCAGGAATGATTTCCTGTGTCATTCAGTGGTGCTTTTCGGTAATCTCAGTCTCTCACTGAACGAGCTCCTGTGACTGACCAACATGTCATGGAGTGGGTGGGAGGTGTTATCCAACATTGTCTTTATCTTGGACAGCATCCGCCTCTCCGACACCACCTTGAGGGAGTCCAGCTCCATCCCCACAACATTGCTGGCCTTACGGATCAGTTTATTAAGTCTGTTGGCATCTGCGACCCTCAGCCTGCTCCCCCAGCATGCAACAGCATAGAGGATCGCACTGGCCACCACAGACTCATAGAAAATCCTCAGCATTTTCTGGCAGATGTTGAAGGACCTCAGTCGCCTCAAAAAATAGAGACGACTCTGGCCCTTCCTGTAAAGTGCTGTGGTGTTTTTAGCCCAGTCCAGTTTATTGTCAATGTGTACTCCAAGGTATTTATAGTCCTCCACAATGTCAACACTGACCCCCTGGATTGAAACAGGGGTCAAGTGTTTCCTGGTCTTCCTGAAGTCCACGATCAGTTCCTTGGTCTTTGCCACGTTGAGCTGCAGATGATTCTGCTCACACCACGTGACAAAGGAGTCGACCACAGCCCGGTACTCTGTCTCATCATCCCTGCTGATGCATCCAACCACCGTGTATGCTGTACAGTGCAGCGAGGAATGCCCAGACCTCTACATCGGAGAGACCAAACAGCCACTTCACAAGCACATGGCACAACATAGAAGAGCCACCTCCACGGGACAAGACTCAGCAGTCCATCTGCATCTTAAGGATAAAGGTCACTCTTTCGAGGATGCTAACGTTCACATTTTGGACAGAGAGGACAGATGGTTTGAAAGAGGAGTGAAAACTAGAATGATTTAAGTTTTCCCAAATTTTTAAGAATGAGATTGCAATGGCATTTGGAAAGAATGGTTGGAAAAATTGTAAAATTGTACAGATGTTTTCCACCTATAGTTCATTTACTCTGGTTAGAGTGAGTTGATGAGTCTGTTACCTTCATTCTGTGGTTTGATTTTTTTCACACAGAGAAAAACACAAGTAAACTCTAAGTAAACCAAAATGCATTATTATAAATCTAGTGAGAACGTTTAGTTTACTTATTGGCTAGATGTGTCTCGGGCAGGAGCAACGAAACATGTCACACCATAAATGAATCATTCTGCAGTTAATTTGGAACCAGACCTAGACCACCTGCTCCAAAGGTTTTCATTGCGGTTGTTTGGGTCTATACCAGAGTGTGATTACTTTGTTCGTATCTGTACAAACAAACCACACCAATGTGGAAAGTGAGCCAGAGTTCAATTTAAATGGACTAAACACTGGAATTGTGAAAACACTCTTAGTTTTAACTTGATACTCATGAACTGCTGTATACCTGGAACCCACAGGTGCTAGAGAAACACAGCACAGTGGTGCTGCAGCAGCTATAGTAATTTGGGTAGAGCCCCACAAATAGAGTCCTGTTTGCACAGAGTATCAAACCAAACTACTCAGTTAGGATTAGGAAAAGGATTGTGTCCATACACAGCCATTCCTCCATTTTTCTCCTTCATCCAACTTAGGGTTGCATTTGCATTTGAATGTGTGAAACACATCCCCTGAAAGGGCATTGAGTATATATATAACATATGTCACAACAGCCAAACCTACTTTGTCAACATTCATGACCAGATGTGGGAAGTAACAAAGTACAAATACTTCATTACTGTGAGGATAAAATGAGTGATGTTTATTGCACAGTGTTGATATCTAAAGGTCCAGCTGCTGTATTTGGGTGTGTACTGGTGCACAGTGGCTGTGATGGTCATGGTATGAATTTTAGCTGATAATGCTTAGACTCATTGACTGAAATCCACGTTTATACCAACTTTATACCATCTAGAAAAAAGACAGCATACTCTACTGTCAGTGTATAGGACGTGTGCTACTTCCTGTTTTATTTTCCCAGTCTCTCATCTTGTGTTAATTGTGTTCAGTTTTGCTTCCCCTGTCTCATTATATACAAATTTGTTCCAGCTGTGTTCCCATGTGTTTCCACTTCCCTGATCATCCCTCAGTGTATATATTGTCTCAGTTTTCTTCAGTTCTATGTCATGTTTCCTCCAGGTTTTCTCAGTGTTTAGGTTTATAGTTTAGTTCCTTGTTTTGTTTTCTCAGGTTTGTCTTATTTTTATCGTTTACCTAAATTATTGGCTCGCCTTCAGTCCATGTGTCTGCATTTGGGTCCTCTCCCTACTCCGCATGATCTGCTTTCACAGATCCCGACAGGATAGAAAAGAATCAGGGCAAATTCTGAAAGCAGCACGGTGGCACGGTGGTTAGCACTGTTGCTGCACAGCAAGAAGGTCCTGAGTTCAATTCCACCATCAGGCCGGGGTCTTTCTGTGTGGAGTTTGCATGTTCTCCCCGTGTTTGCGTGGGTTCCCTCCGGGTACTCTGGCTTCCTCCCACTGTCCAAAGACATGCAGCTTGTGAGGATAGGTTAATTGGATAATCCAAATTGCCACTAGGTGTGAATGTGAGTGCGAATGGTTGTCTGTCCCTGTGTGTTGGCCCTGCGACAGACTGACGACCTGTCCAGGGTGTACCCTCCCTCTCGCCCTATGACAGCTGGGATAGGCTCCGCAACCCTGAAAAGGATAAGCGGACGTGAATGGATTACCTGACATCTTGTTGAATTCAAATGTGTAAATCCACAAACAGCAGTAAAATTCAGAGCAGCATTAGCCCACTACAACTGTTTCTTTTCCCCACCTGCTTAATCACACTTTAACCCTACACTGTGCTCCTTTTCCTGTTTAGAGGCAAGACTAGTACATTTTAGAGCCTGTAATGTTTCACTTTTACTTGAGTAAAGGTGTCGAATCAGTGCTTTTACTGGAGTGTTTTGTTGTTGTTTTTTAACACTAGTATCTGTACTTCTGCTTAAGTACAGAATGTCTGTACTTTCGCCACCTCTGCTGAGAAACAAGGTGAATATGACAAACAATATACTACTATACTGTCTACATTAAATGATGCAGTGTGACAGGCTGTTACACAGCTCTCCGACCATTTGTTGAGGAGCTCAGAATTAAACTAGGATATCTACCCTGTTATAAACTCTGACCTTTTGAAAAATAATGAATGACCTTTGGGGCATTAAACCAGAAATTGAGGAATATTCAGACTCCCTACAGCATGATCATATTGTAGTAGTTTTGGATAGAAACATGCTGGCACAACACTGTACATACAGGGAGTGCAGAATTATTAGGCAAGTTGTATTTTTGAGGAATAATTTTATTATTGAACAACAACCATGTTCTCAATGAACCCAAAAAACTCATTAATATCAAAGCTGAATGTTTTTGGAAGTAGTTTTTAGTTTGTTTTTAGTTTTAGCTATTTTAGGGGGATATCTGTGTGTGCAGGTGACAATTACTGTGCATAATTATTAGGCAACTTAACAAAAAACAAATATATACCCATTTCAATTATTTATTTTTACCAGTGAAACCAATATAACATCTCCACATTCACAAATATACATTTCTGACATTCAAAAACAAAACAAAAACAAATCAGCGACCAATATAGCCACCTTTCTTTGCAAGGACACTCAAAAGCCTGCCATCCATGGATTCTGTCAGTGTTTTGATCTGTTCACCATCAACATTGCGTGCAGCAGCAACCACAGCCTCCCAGACACTGTTCAGAGAGGTGTACTGTTTTCCCTCCTTGTAAATCTCACATTTGATGATGGACCACAGGTTCTCAATGGGGTTCAGATCAGGTGAACAAGGTGGCCATGTCATTAGTTTTTCTTCTTTTATACCCTTTCTTGCCAGCCACGCTGTGGAGTACTTGGACGCGTGTGATGGAGCATTGTCCTGCATGAAAATCATGTTTTTCTTGAAGGATGCAGACTTCTTCCTGTACCACTGCTTGAAGAAGGTGTCTTCCAGAAACTGGCAGTAGGACTGGGAGTTGAGCTTGACTCCATCCTCAACCCGAAAAGGCCCCACAAGCTCATCTTTGATGATACCAGCCCAAACCAGTACTCCACCTCCACCTTGCTGGCGTCTGAGTCGGACTGGAGCTCTCTGCCCTTTACCAATCCAGCCACGGGCCCATCCATGTGGCCCATCAAGACTCCCTCTCATTTCATCAGTCCATAAAACCTTAGAAAAACCAGTCTTGAGATATTTCTTGGCCTAGTCTTGACGTTTCAGCTTGTGTGTCTTGTTCAGTGGTGGTCGTCTTTCAGCCTTTCTTACCTTGGCCATGTCTCTGAGTATTGCACACCTTGTGCTCTTGGGCACTCCAGTGATGTTGCAGTGAGGTTTTTCCACACGCTTCTTGCGACCCTGTTGACTATTTTGAATGAAACGCTTGATTGTTCGATGATCACGCTTCAGAAGCTTTGCAATTTTGAGACCGCTGCATCCCTCTGCAAGATATCTCACTATTTTTGACTTTTCTGAGCCTGTCAAGTCCTTCTTTTGACCCATTTTGCCAAAGGAAAGGACTGTTGCCTAATAATTATGCACACCTGATATAGGGTGTTGATGTCATTAGACCACACCCCTTCTCATTACAGAGATGCACATCACCTAATATGCTTAATTGGTAGTAGGCGTTTCGAGCCTATACAGCTTGGAGTAAGACAACATGCATGAAGAGGATGATGTGGACAAAATACTCATTTGCCTAATAATTCTGCACTCCCTGTATATACAACACTGATGGGATAGCGGCCGTAACTAGTCCACTGGAAAGTTCACAATGGGAACAAATTGGTCTGTAGAAATACACTTGCATCAAATAAAAAGGAGTGTTGAGTGATCATCAGCTCATCGTAAATTGGATCAGAAGTAATTGGAGGCTGCCTGACTCAGTAAACACAAGCATTTTAATCATCTTTCTTATACCTCAAAATTCAACTCTTGGTGAACTTTTGCCTTTTGTTAGAGAGGGAGGCTGGAGACATGGCATCAGAAGGGATGCCATTCAAAACTTTCTTTGTGAAAAGAGCTGCAAGAATCTGTGACCACAGGGTGGTGATTGCTTGTCATGGCAGAAACCCAGGAAGCTTGTGGCAGACTTTAATAGCCACCATGCTGAAGACAGTTCTCTTGAATCTAGCTGTGTCACTGAGGACTTAACCTATAACCTATGGCATAACTGTGTGATGTCCTGTCAAGAACCGTTGATTACTCCTGTGCATCTCAGGGTACTTTTTTGGCTCAGGTTTGTAATTTATCTTTGCGAGAGTAACAATCATAATCTCAATATAAGGAATAATAATCATAGCATCAACATAAGGACTTAATGTCAGCAAATTCTTGGATTAAGACTGCTGTTACTATTAGAATGGACGTGAGGGAACCTACAAAGAAGTGGAAAAACTTGAGCGAGAAATATGTTTGCCACTGAAAAAAACCCCACAACAAAGAGCTGGGGGAAAAAGTCCCAGCATATGACTTGTTTCTGTTGGCTGGCACCTCATGTAAAACACCGGGACACGACCACACAGTAATTAACACATAATGAACCACACACAAGGACAAATGCTGGCAACAACATTAGCCACTTACATTGGTTGTTTTGTAGGCTTTGCATAGATTTCAACCAGAATTCCAATTCCAGAGAAGTCCTTCGTGTAGATGGTACTCAGCGTGGTCATGCAAACACTAACCTGAACAGAAGGCATTATTTTAACACACCAAAAAATTTCTCTGAGTGTCCACGATATGCCTCTGAAATATTGGAGGAAAAAAGATCTCAACAGGAGCAATGAATAGCTGGTAGGAGGTAGTCATGGGTTACGGTGCTTACAAAAGGGTGCAACTTTGACATGGGCAGTTTGCATCCTACCAATGATCCACTTCATTAAAATCACAATGCCTATGTTTTTTCTTCCACCATAATTGGTCTTAGAGAAATGTGGCCATGTGTGTTATTTAACAGTTTAAAATTTACAATAAAATTAACGAAAGTCACGTCCACGAATTTCCCCAAAGAAGGTTCTCTGTACTCACTGCTAAGGCACAGAAACAATTCATATGAGAGCAGTTTTGGAAACACTTGTGATCTCACTGCCATCTTGATTTTATTTTTGCTTTTTGTTTTCAATACAAGACATTGACATATTACTGTAAATTTAGCAAAATAGTACACCTGGGCGATTTGAAGATACCAAGAGTAGGTAAAGCAGTGTAAAGCCTATTTAAACTCCTCATAGTAAATAAAAGATTCAGTTAACAATAAAGAGACTGACAGAGGACATTAGCTGGATTATAACTATAAGCTTTTTTCCTCAATGACTGCATTGTGAAAGGACACACACGCAGTTAAATACCCAAAGGAGAGAAAGAGACAGGGCAGAAACCTGCTCGCTCTAACAATAAATTTGTTGTTCCAAATTTACACACTGAGATTAGCTTAAGGTGGAGTCCCCTATCATTATGGCTGTTTGTTGTTATTGTTGCGTCTTCTTCCCATAATGCTCGGGCTTCCCCTCTTTCACATTTAACCCTTCATACACTGACTTTATAATACAGGTGACACTCGTTAATACCCATCAAAGTGTGACGTCAGCTGAAATAGCATGATGCCAGTGTATTTGACACAGTGTATTTCTTGTGTAACTTTATTACTGTTTCAAAACTCCTCTGTTTCTGTGTTACATCCGACAATTTAAAGCTTATCTAAATCTGATTTAAAAAGAAAAGAAGATGTTTATTCCCCTGTGTTTTTAATTGCAGAGAGAAAAGCTTTTTCTTCCTTGAAGCGTTACCCTAACCTGCTTGCCACTGGCTCGCCAGAATTTTATTGGAAAGCTGGAAACAACTTTTCAACTTTTGGAACAACTTTTGAATCTGTTCCTATAAAACATGTCCCTTGCAATAAACAGAACAATATGCATAATGTTTATGTGCACCTTTATATCAAAGGTTTATAGATATTAAGCATATTTATATATAGGCAGTTTAGGAGGTTATTTGGAGCCACTGGAGGAAGCTATATTTAACACAGACTTTTCCTACAGGCTGAGTACTTCACAACACCTGTGTTATGAAGAGTGGCCAGCCCTGTCTGCCGTAGGCCTTGAGGGGTCGCACTCAAGGGCGCACTTGTTGGTCCTTAAAGTAAAGAAAGAAGCTGACAGGCTAATCACTGCCCCTTCACCTCCTGAACTCCTAAATGTCTCACAGGCTCCACTCATAGCTCTGTGGGTGTGCAGATGTAAAGATGCTTGTACTTGAACTTAAGAATATAAAGATAAGGTAAAGTTCCAACATGTCAAATATGAGGCAGGAGAGCTTATCAGTGAGCTGACCTAATATTACCTCCACCCTGAGAGTTTAAACACTCTGATCCTCTCTAACAAACCTTTTATTTCTTCCTCATTTTAATTTTTTTTTTTTAGATAATCAAATGATAAATATAAATAAAATTAATCTCAGGATCTGGTTTTGGTTGCCTGGCACAGAGGTTGCTGATTTATTTCTGTCACATAAAGAAAAAAATAGATTAATATTTAAAATATTAAGTAAAAACATTTATATTTCTCATCCCACTAAAATAAAAAAGCTGAATTTAATGTAAGTTTCAAAGAAAAGGCACCCTTTAATCTTTGATTAAAGACAGAAGTTGTTGTCAGAAGTCTGAATCACATTAAATAGGTGCAGAGGCTTCGTTGGCGATGTTCCGTTATGCTGTCCATGGTATCCTTTATTTCTTTTAAGGCAGTCCTACCAGCTTTGAAATAAATGATCGTGATCGAATCACTCTCACTTTCCATATTTAACTATGATTAGTTTATTTTGCATTTTCTCATTAATCCTCTACTTAACAGTGGTGCCCTCCCTAATCCAGTTAGTCCAGTTAACATTTCTTAGGTGAATGCAACCAAAAGAAATGGTCAAAAAAGTGTCAAAGATGTGAAAATCCCTATAAATCATTGTCTGACACATGGACATGGGAGCACATAGTGTAAGAAGAAGGTCATATTATTTGCTTTAAAAGACATGAAGTGATATGTAAAGAATCTTTTTTTTCAAATGTATTTCTTTTTAAATCATAAATCATAACATAAGACTGTTTTATTACAGGAAAGTGCAGGATGTGTCAATGTATTGCATTTGCTGATTGCTTTATGCTGCAAAAGCATCAGGTCATGGGTTGGTTTGATAAATATGGCAACAAGTGGTCTCAGGACCTCTTCTCTTGCAGAACTGGATGGATGTTTTGTCTTAAAGTCCCAATTTAGCAAAAGATGCCGGGAGAACAGGGCAAACCATTGTTGTGTAAGAGCGGAGAGGACAAAGCCATCCACGGGTTCCATCTCAAACCAGGATGTGTGCTTGGACATTACCTCACACTGCTGGTCAATAATGCATGAGACAAGGGTAAGATCCAGGATTCTTGTGTGCAAAAATAGCTCCAAACCAAGGGTATACAGGTATACAAAGACCCACACCTGTTTGCATTTTGCCCTGAAACCGGAAATATAGATTCCAGGAACAAGTGGTACTAATACTGATAATCTTGATAGACTGTGGACCTTTAAAACGAAGTCAAATAAACATCAGACCTCACATTTTTATTATGTAATATTGTCAGTTTTCGTTTCACTATGCGTACTTTCACTAGAAAAGAATAAATATTGAAGGACACAGCACAATAAAAATATTCCCAACATTGCTGAGACACATTTTATTGAAGGCTAATATATTGTGGCTTAGTACATTAAATTGACACAAACTGTTTGTTTTCACTGTGCAATCACAGAAATAGGGACCGTGGAATGAGATCAAAGCTTTGATAATACATTTATTTTTACTCCCACGGCTACATGCTTTTGATCCCACTAAGAGCTTTATGTGAGAATACAATTTACCTTGGATTCAACTTTAATATTGTCATCAGAGAGATTATAATACCTTAAATCTGTGATTAAACACATTCACAAGTCTCAGAGGTGACATTGCTTCTCTTTGAAATCATTCACGCTTCTGTGCATCATTAAAGCACTTAATGGCCTATCCAAGCATTTAACTGGGAGAAGGACAGGGAGGAGAATGGAGCCGTTGTGCGGCTGACCGGCATGGGAGAGAGAACAGACAGAAATGAAAGAAAGTGAGAAGAGTTGAGAGGAGTGATGGGTGGTGAGAAGATCCACCGGGCTCTCTCTCTCCCAAATATGAGAATAAGGATTAGAAAGCGAATAGCGATTACCTTCACATCGACCTGCCAGCCACTGTAATCAAGGGCAGCGTGAGTGACACCGTGATTGGCCAAAAGGAAGAGGCCAGTGACAGTAATCCTTGGGAAAATGTGGACCACAATGACAGGTTGTGCTTAGAGACGACAGCAGTGGCTCCATCACGTTTCAGTAGAAAGGAAAAATAGAGATGTTTAATGGGAGGGGAAAGAGAGAGCAACTTCCTCTTTCTTTCCACACTTCTAAACCTTTTGGGATATTCAAAAGAGGGCCACAAGGTCCTGTCAGCTCCTTTTGAATTGCCCTAGAGAGGTGTCGAAACAAAAGACTCACAAGTAACAAAACTCACAGAAGTCAGTTCATCACAGATGCTAAATGAAATACCTCATTATCACATTAAGTATATAAAATCAGGCCAACCAGATCATTCCTCTGACCACCCACATGACTAAATTCCACTGTTGTAATGCCAAGTCACAACTTTGGATAAGGTGGAGATGGATATTTCCCACATATCGCACAAAACCTAAAACCTTTGTACTACTACCTACTATAAATCTGAGAGAGATTTTAAAACTGGAACACTTCTGGACAGCGTGGGGGTGAAAAACAGACATGCAACAGTCAAAGTGCAATATAGACAATTATTTAAAGTAATATTTCTAACTTTATCCAGGATTACCCAGGCTTTTATCTTCATTCTTCATGCTTCCACAATGCCTGAGCTCCCACAATGCCTTAGCAAAGAATGCAGCCTAATCCTGTTTGACAGAACTTTAACAGGAGCTGGGGTTGTGTCCGTGTCCTCAGTATATTATACTTTTCACTACTATGTCATGTGACTTTGAGTTTTGTTATTATGTAACTTGTTTGTTCTCATTTGCTTAATTTTTGGTCAAAATCTGTACATGTTATGTTCAGTGGTATAAGGTATGTGACCTCATGTTTCCCCTGAAAAAAGATTTGAAGCTCCATGAACTTCCTGGTTAAATAATTTAAGACGTGATGTACTTACATGGAGTTAAAAGCACCCTTGCCAAGCAAGTGAACTTTGTCATAAAGTGTTGCAGCAGCAGGGGCACTGCTACTTAACTGGAAGCGTTTGAAGTATGAGAGTCTATGTGGGGGGTCAAGTTATCAATTAACAAACCCACAGTGATACCCAGCCACCCACACACTTTTTCAGAATCCCTCTGCACCTTTCACTCTGTCAGCAATGCAGGTCTACTGGCTCCTCTGTCATCCAGAAGCTTTGATATATATGAAGATTGTGAGGGTGCAGCTTTTATGCTTGATGTTAAGAAACCTGGCTTTATCCATGTAACTACACAAAAGAGGGACTTTGTTTTTCTGCAGCTTTGAGATGTATTCATCAGCAAGTATTTGCTCAAAATCCCCCAACACATGTAATTATTTGGTTTGCAAATTTATTGCCCTGGATTAATCAGATTTGTTTGTGAAGTTACGCAGCTGGTGTAGTTTGAGCTTGGCCCTCTCTGCCTTGGAAGTCTGTGATACTTAAGCTGTAATCTTAGATCTTTAAGGGATGAGCCTTGACCAGACATCCAGATTCCTGATGAAGAAGAATAAAAAAAAATCAAACAACTGCAGACAGACAGAGAGAAATTGGGTGATGAGTTATGTGTGTGTCCATGTTTTTCTGTGGTTTCTTACCCATTTCCTTCTCTGTTATTTACGGGCATTAGCCCACCACAGAAACCACATACTGAAAGGAAGAAACCTTCAGTTTACAGTAGACTTTGTCTAAAGACCAACATTTGTTGTTTGATTGTTGTTTTGTGACATCATGGTGTGGCGTGGTCAATGTATTTAGTCCAGAGACTCAATTAAATGTTGAGTAGAATCAAAGGAAAAACGCAGCCGTTTCCACAGCTGTCAACAAGGGATTCTTCAGCATGTTTACAAAGAATTTCAATTCCCTCCCTCTGATTTATTGTGGCTTAGCTATCTAGGATTTCCATCACCACCTCAAAGGAACCAAACAAGAAACAGCTTCTTTTTTAAGCAGTGTATGCGACTCTGTATAACTAAGGAAGACATGTAATCGTGCAGAATAATGAAGACCAAATGAAATAAAGGAAAAGCATGCATAGATTATCCATGATGCATTCTACCGAGAACAATCACTTTTTAAGCTGAATCAACAATTTATTTATATTCTAAAATCCACTCGGGCACAGTTGGAAGTTTATCCATCAATCCATTTATACCTGCTGCCATAGTGTGACAGGCAGGGTACACCTATGCCCAATTTATATTCATCGGTTAACCCAACCCCACTAA
Source organism: Maylandia zebra (assembly GCF_041146795.1). Taxonomy (NCBI): domain Eukaryota; kingdom Metazoa; phylum Chordata; class Actinopteri; order Cichliformes; family Cichlidae; genus Maylandia; species Maylandia zebra. The sequence continues at coordinate 17,523,099 of NC_135181.1, forward strand.
CTACATGTCTGGACTGTGGGAGGAAGCTCGAGTAACCAGATGGTGAATTTGAACCTAGTACTTTCTTGCTGTGAGGCAACAGTTGTAACCACCATGGCGCTGAGTCGAACGAATTTAATGTCTTGTTTGTTTGCTGCATATATGAGAGGGATCTCATGATTCTTATCCTTCCTACCTGGTCAGTGCTCATTACTAAATTATTACTGGAGTATTTAAAACCATCACACTGGATAAGTGATAAATCTCTCCTAGTAAAAAAGAGAATGTAAACAAGTTTACCTTTTTTATGAGTTAATGCCTGCTTATAGTACACTCACCGGACACTTTATTATGTACAGTGGTCCCTCGCTATAACGCGGTTCACCTTTCGCGGCCTCGCAGTTTCGCAGATTTTTTTTTTGGGTGCAATTTTGCATGCTTTTTTTTTTCTTACAGCGCATTGTTTTCTGCCTCCTGATTGGCTGTAGACCATTGTAAATCAACCTTGTGCCGTGTCTCCTGTTCGGTGCAGAATGCGTTCACCTTGTCAAATTTACATAAATCTTTGATCGCTAGCAGTGTGACTCTGAAGTGCTGTACTGTATGTTTGTAAGTTTGTAAGGCAACCACGGGTTCCTTTGTTTTCATTCTATAATACTGGACTTGTTTTTCTACGAAGGTTTGAACTTTGAGAGTGTTTAAACAAGAGAGAAAAGTGAGTATTGTTCCTGACTATGTGCATCCCACTATTTTCTAAAAGCACTGTTTTTTACAAATTCAGACAAGGCGGTGCCCTCAAAGCACATGATCACATACCACATTTCTTGCATGCTTTAAGGCACCCAGGTGCTATCTTACATAAGACAAGCCACAGACACTCAGTGAACCCAGATATGCCTAGAATGAATTTTTAATTACCTTGTACAATCTGTCTTTATCTTTGGTCATTTGCCTTCTTTTATCGGTTACTCTCAGATTTACAGTAGGCCACATGTAGATGACATATGGAGATGACAGCCTTCAGTGGGATGTGGGAATCCAGTTTGTCACTGTCATCAACTTAGTGGGTGACATGCACATCCACTGCCAGGAAACAAGCTTAGACAACTCCCTGGTATGAAATGTAAAGGTGCATAAAAGACAGGTAGAGCGAAAAAGACTAATTTACTATTAGCTGAAATTGCTCTGAATATTAGAATATTGGAGGCTGCAGTAAGAAGCATGTGTTGCTGTGTATGTGACTGCTTGATTAAAACACTTTCAATAATCTTTACAGGTTTAACAAGTTAAATACCAGAAACAGGATGCGACTGTTTTCCTGTCATTAAAGTCCACAAAATACAGAAAGCCCACATATGTAAGGGCAGTGCAGCTCTTTCTCACTTCTCCTCTTTTTCAGCCTTTGGGGTATGTTTTGATGACTCTGGTCACGCAAATTGAAAAGGTTTTTCTTGTGGTTTTAGCTCTGTTACATTTCCACTTAAAGGAAATGGGCCTGATTAAAAGTAATTTCCAAATGATGTTTGGTTAGTCCCTAATTTGCTTGTTGTTTACTTTCTGTGTCAAAATTAACTGGTGCTTGTGAAATCCAGTTCAGAAGCCCAATTCCTGACTGACCTTGGGTTGAAACGAGAGTGGTAGATGACAATGCTGGAATTGAACATATGTTATCTCACTCTTGCTTGATTTATTACATCGAAGACATTCACCTCCGTCTATTTTCCCCAGATGACAGGCTGAATTACATAATATACAAAACAGCAGATGGCCTGTGACCCTGCTTGCATGAAATTTTGTTTAGTTTTCCTGAACTACGTCGATTCCAGTGGAAACAGCCACACATCAAAGAATTTCTCTGCAGAAAAATGTAGATCGACTCTTCCCGAAAAGAGGCTGTGGTGAACAAAGGTGGGTTTTGTGTAATGAAAATGGTCCATAAAGGCCCATTGAGGAGCACAGGAGGGAAATAAATGTGAGCTGATTGAAGAAGGCGTGTTGTGACGGGATGGAAGCTGTGTTTGGAACAGGAGTACAGCCGTGAGATGGCTGTATGAAAGTGTTTGCCATCCCGAGAGGAACCGTGACTGGAGACGCAGCTATGCCAAAAATCTCAGTGTAAATACAAGTATGTGTGTGTCTGTGTGTGCACCCGAGCTGTTTCGGTGTATATACATCTTCCATTTCATGACTAACAAGCTTAAAGTCATACCTGGTTTAAATTTGGCCACAATCCCCTTCAAGGTAGTCTTCTTGTGCAGCCGTTCCACTCCTCCTACATGTGAATCATCTCCTGGATCTTCTGTTCTGATAACATTGCGCGCATTAGCACTGGCTGTTATGCACTTTATCAACACGCCAAGTGTTGAATTGTGTTTTGGAGAACAGGGCAGGGTTAGAGGAAGAAGAATATGGCCAGTTAGGGACAGTTGTGAGTGATGATTGTGTTGCTGTGACCAAATTTTCAGGTAATATCTGTAAATAATAAATAAATATGATGTAAATTTGATCATCAGAGGGTAAATGGGAGGGACCAACTTTGCACTGGTCCATGAAACATGGTAAAAGGAACACAAGGGACTATAATCCTAGCCTTAAATGCCATAGGATGCTACAGTTTAACTGTGTTGACAGTCGTGTTTCAGTGTCTTCTGGATCTGTGAATAGGCTGAATTGTTCGCTTTAATAACATAAGGTGATACTATGTATTACAGCTATACAGTAGTTATAATATTTCTACTTTTCTTTGATGTAACAACACAAAAAATGATCTGAGTTTAATTTGCATACAGTGGATAAGTCTCGTATAAGGAAGAGTGAGTACTTAATGAGCGATTGATTTTGAGTAGTCACATCAACATTATTTTTATCCACTTTGCAGATGTTGGCTGGGTTATGTGAGATTATATAAACTTTTGTTCTTTTTTCTTTAGAATATAGCAAGGGGAATAATTTCAGGTTTTGCAGACACATGACCGATAACCATGTGACACTAACTTGTCCAGCATTCACACAAGATTAGAGAGCAGTCAGTCAGAACTTCCTTGTAATTGTTTTGGTCACTAACAAATTACTGTGCTTGTGGTTTGCATCACATTTAATTAGGTTTTATGGCTGTTTAGCGAGTACTTATGTAGGCAAACATTAAAACTACTGGCAACTGTGTCAATCTGATAGCAACCAAAACAATCACTATTTGGTGCACCATCTTCTTTACAACCAAGTTTAACCAGTAACAGCCAGAAACTTCCAGGAACCAGTTTCAACCATTCAGGCTATACAAATGTCTCCCAAGCAGGAATGGTTATATCAGGTCCCGGAAACTCATGAGTAATGTGTGCATGATGTCATGTAAGAAATTCCTATTGCTGAGAGCCCCCAGGAAGTAGTTGTGGGCAAGGGTCTAAATATATCCATATATGCTGCACAGATTGACATGCATACACTCACACTGATGGAAAAAACATGTTTTGTGATTGGTTACTGAGATATTTATACATCTAATTCTTATTCCTGTCAGTATAAGGCACAATTTAGTGCATATCATTCACTTAAACGCCTCCGCAGGATTGCTCCGTTCACACGAATCAGTAGCAGGAAATCGAGTGCTTTTGTTTTATTAGCCATGTGAGAGTATCTGTCATCCTTCTCCTCGTGCTGCTGCTCTCTGATGAGAAATAAGAGACTTTGTGGTGAGCAACTGCCCTCCGTCATCTCAGCCAAGCTAACCGCTCCAGAGCAGAAATCTGACCAAGTCCAACAACACTGGCAGGAAATTAATGATATTCTCCAAAGTAAGCAGCTGCTTCAGACTGAAATATATACAGTCGGCCTGCTCTTTCACTCAATTTTTGCATCAAAAATATTGTTTTACATTCATTTCGCATTTTAATTCAGTGTTATGATAAACACTGAATTATATAGTTATACAGACGACAGTGTTTGATTTCAACCACCCACCAAAGGAGATATGTAGAAATGCATCAGTTGTGAAGTTTATTGCTTCGTACATGTCACATAGAGATCAAATGAGGAATGAAAAGGAAAAACTACGTTCACAGTTGAGGTGAAATGCCTGAGGCATGCAGGAGCCTGGCAGATGGAGTGCGACATTCTTAGTGTTACGGGAAAAATTTGACACGTGACACAACTTGGAGATGAAGATGGATCACACCACGAATAGCACAAACATGGTTCCAAAAGGTCAATACATGACGGGTGCTCCAATGGCTGTTTGTCTTCTTCTGCAAACATGCAATACAGTGGCACATTTTTCCTACTATGGCCTTCCTATTATAGCCTACTATTATCTTCAGTACGGCATAAGAAATGCATTTGACCAAGCAGCTGGGTCTGTGGTTAGCAACCATGTCTGTTTGTCTGTCACCTGACTACTTTGCGCTAGACTGCCAGACCAAATACCTGCTAACAACAATCTTAAGAGCTCTATTTTTGTTTTGTGTTTTTCACTAAGATGATATAAATCCACCTAAACCTTATCATGTGAAGCTTTTCACTGTGAGCAACGTGCACATCCTGGTGTTAACTCAAATCCCTCAGAGCTACAGAAATTTTGTCCAGTCTAAACACAGTTTTTTAGTACTAATGTTTTTTTTGTACTGTGTCTGTTTACAAAGAGGATGCTGCTACTTGTTAGGACCAGACAACAATGACCTTCTGTTTTCTTATGCAAAGCAATGTCCTTTTGTTGGTGCCAAGCAGTTTTAAAGACTTCCTCTAAAGGGGTGGTATGACAGATGTAGAAAGACGATCCCATCGCATAGTCAGTTGGCTAATTGATTTGATGTGTTTGCCTTCTGTTATGTATCACATTTGTTCCCTAAGAGAAGTATTTTGGAAAACCTTGCCAAACCAGAAAAAGAACTTATTTTGAATGGCTCTGATTAGTGTCATTGATCCAATAAATGGGAACAGATCACCGATGGAAGAAAACAGGTCAAGCACAACCTCTGTAAAGTCTTGAGAGGTGTGCAGTTACAGCCGTGTGATTAAAACCACAACCAGTTGAGCACACTGTCTATATTACAGTATATTGCTGTGCTATGGTACAATTACAGTTTCTTATTATCATGTCATAGCTGCCCACTGGCCAAGCTTTGCTATTACTGCCCACACTTAATACATTCAAGCAAAGTCTTCTCTGTTTTCTAACTTTTGTTCTTACTAAAACATCTAGTGGATTATTTTTGTCTTGCATACAATAACTATTCTACAATATGACTCATCATTTTTGCAACACAAATAAAAAACATTCCCGAGGAACGAAGTGAACAGAAAATCATCACACTTGACATTCTTGAAATCGCTGCTTTAACGTGGTCACATGAATCCACCTGTGTGGAATGTATACAGGTGGATTCATATGAGGAAGCCTGCTACCTGAACCGTTGTTCAGCCGCAAACTGTGCAAGACAGAACTAAGCTCCTCTTTCTAGACTGGCTAAATTAAGGCTAACACCCTAAAAAGCCAAGAGCGACAGCAAATACTTAAATCTTTCTCGCTCACGCTATCTGCTCGGCTGCACATTTACTGTAATTGGATGCACTTCGCTTTGACAGCTTCCCGTGATCCTGCAGTGGTTGCCACAATGTACAACACAAATACTTAAAACCACATTAGAATTATTATCCCCTGCCACTTTTTCAGCTCTTTCATCTTTCTTTAAACATCAAAGTGACCAAAGGCAGCAAATGGATCATAAGTAACGCTGAGGTTTGGGGTTTGCATGCAGCAAAAAGCGTGATTCATGGTGTGAAAAACAAAAAATCGAGATGATTAAAACATTTTCCCTCATAGAAACATCTGTTAACCAGACAAATTTCCTCTTAATCCACATTGAAGTAGCTTGAAAAGATTATCTCGATTGTGAGGTTAAAGTTTTGCTGGAAATTTTTTGTGCAATGTCTTTGGCCTAAACAGCACCACCAGTGGCTTGGCTTTGCTTCTACTGCAGACGAAATCCACAGCCTTGTTTTTGTGATGCTCGTGTTGTAGCTGAATCAGCAAATAAGGTCTCCAAAGCACAGACGAACATATTTCAGTGGCAGGCCTGGTGCAGATAAAGCTAATAACACCAGGCATAAAACAAATCACAGCAGCCCCTGATTGGGGTGCAGACCAGGAAATGTGATGGAATGTGTGCTTTTCAACACTTTGAATGTGATTCCATCAAAACCAAAACAGGTACCAGCGCTGGAGCCGTCACTAAGCAGTGTTTGTTCAATTTTCTCCTCTCCTGCCTGCAAGTTCTCGGCACAGATTTTAAATATCTGATGAATAATTTAGATCGGATGATAATGGACTCAAGCAAGAAGGAATGGTAGGACTTTCAAGAATCCTCACAAACACCACCGGAGGAGTTCTAGGATGAAATCTGGCAGCTGCTTATAATGCTTTTCAAAACCCAATATGCAGTTAAAAAGGAAATCTGTCAAGCTTTAAATCTGCCAGTGCTAACTTTGCCATCTGTTTTATTGCAGCTGGTCTTGCTCATACTTCTAAAAGCTTTGCACTCAGTGGCAAAAGAATTTTTACAGCCATGCCAAGTTCAGTTTTTATTGTATATCCGAGCACTTGAAATTAGAAGCAGAACGTAACAGAAAACAAGGATGACAGATACAGGGTTTGTTATATATAAGGTCGAATGATGAAACATGTCGTGTCAGAACAATGAGATCAGCTCCAGTTTGAGATCTTTCGAAGGCTTAAAGCAAACTAATACAGTCCTCTGCAAGTCTTGTGACACCCCTCATACACAAGGCAACACGTTTGCACAGTTCTAACAAACTTGGAAATCAGTATTTGGTGTGACAGCCTTTACTCTTCTACAAACCCTCAACTGTCTTAGACAAGCTTTCTTGTAAGTAGTCTTAAGAAACAGCTGAAAGTATATTCTCTGTAAATAATTCCACCAATTTTCTCTCTCCTAAACAATGATAATTTTTGATGAGGCTTCAATAAACAGTAGATGGATCAGCTGAAGGCCCAGAAATGCTGTGTCAGGTCTGTTTTTTTTGTTTTTTTGTTTTTTTTAACTTAAACTCTTTATTCTCCACCATTAGCCCAGTTTCCGTATCTATGAAGCGCCTTGAGGCGAATTATGTTGTGATTTGGCGCTATATAAATAAAATTGAATTGAATTGAAATTGAATTGAATAGATTTTCTTTTTATTGAAACACTGCACCATGCCATGCTGAGATATAACATTTTCAGCTAATAGCTCTTTGGAAACCACCTTTCTGATGCAAAAATACTATTTTATTTCTTTCCAACTGTTTTTCATAGATTTGGAAGAGGCTATTAGTAACAGAGTAAAGATACACACCCTTTGGTTCTTTTCCTAATGTTATGTTTAGACACCACACTGGTTCATCCCTTGAGTTAAGTGTCTTTTTATGCTTTTACATACCTTCACAAAGCCTGCAGACTTTGGTCAAGACAAAGTAAAAAAAAAACAAGAACAGCTGAAGGGTAGCTCAAGACTTTTGCACAGCACTGTATTTATTTATTTATTGTATTTCTTTTTAAATGCTAAAATATTCAATCAAGTGCACCTTTTTACGCATTTTCTCCCTTTTATGTAGTGATCATTTCTGAAGCATCGAACATATAGAATTTTTCTTTTGCAGCATACATTTCAGTAAAGTTGAGCTCATGCACATACAGACTTAGAAAGAACACTGAACAAAGATATATTTGGGGCTGACTTCTATTTTGCACATCTAAATTTAGTTCAGTTTCTTTTTATGTCCAGGTGTTGTGTGGTCAAAAAGTTCACCACCTTGCTACTGTTTTGCCTGCAGCAAAGTACACGAATTCCACAGTAGGATTATCCGGGGATAATACAGCAGCACGGAAGTGACTGTGTGCAACGACACTGCACAACAATGAGACGTTGAAAGCAATACAGCCGCTCAGATACAATACATTCTAAGTTTAACCCAGCGCCTAAATTGCCTTTTTTGGTGTGTTTGAGAGTGGCAGTTAGTCTTAAGGAGAAACATATTGTGGCTTTTGCATCACTTGAAACACCAAGAGAAAAAATTGAGTTTACTTTGAACTCAAGGCAGCTTGTCTATATAGCAAATTATAAAGCAACACATGCTGACCAAAGTGCTTTACAAAAAAATTAGAATCAAAGGGCTGACCAGATAAAACACAGGCATAAATATGATTTAATTAGTAAGAGCGCACACTTTCTCAATAAAATCATAACACAAACCGCAATGCACATGCACAAGCTGCAATAAAAGCAAATAGGGCCAGTCAGAAGTTTCCCTGGTCCAACTTCTACAAGCTTTCTGCTTTGTTGTTTTTTGAGGTTATTTGAGTTGCCAATAGCTATGTTGGGTGGCATTAAATGAACAATCATTCTACTTATTTAACCACCCAGAATTTGCTTATTCTTTGAGTATTCAATTTTGACTTTGATTAATTCTTCATATATATTAGTTTGTTTTTTTTAATTTACATGAAAAACTGAGCTTGTGAATGGCTTTGCATCAGCCATGTTCCTTTCTTTTTCAACAAATTGCTAGAAAACAATAGGATTACCCATTTCAGGCTGATGAGCAGAAAACTTTGTTGGTTTGCTCAAACAGCAACAAATTTTAACAACAGGAGGATGGAAGGATGGGAGGTGTAAAACAATCAACGATCTTCTTTGGGACTTCATAAACTCTCTGCTTACTATTGTTTTTACCACTGTTTGGTTAGGTTTAGGGAGGGTTTCAAAAAGGGCGGTTTTGATTTTAATGAAGGAGTTGCTCTCATGACTCATCGAGTCACACCATCAACTGGCCAATCAGTGACATGTAGTCTGCTTACGTCACATTTTCCGACTCAGCTTGCTTGGAGATGAAAACTGAGTTGAGTCAAGTCGAGCTGTCTCATCTTCTACCTATTGTTGTTTTTTGGTTATTTTTGTTTGTGTGTGTGCGTGTGCGTGTGTGTGTGTGTGTGTGTGTGTGTGTGTGTGTGTGTGTTGTCACTGAAAGTTACTTGAGCCCAGGTTCATGGAGTGCCATGAGAAACTTTTCTGTAAATTAATTGATACGTTCATTTTTCACTTTCAGAGTTTCCACTGGCACTCTAGCCACGAGTTACTATGAGCTAATTAGTTCTTATTCTTATTGCACCATTAGGAATTATCATAAGTTGTTGGCCCTTATACGCACAGGTTTTCTTGCTCTCCTTTGGATGACTAACAGAAATCAAGCCCAGGAACTTTTTAAGCAGCTGCAGTCCTACTAAATAAAAAAAAAACAAACAAACACATTTTTAATCAATAACTTGTACCCATGTTATGTCATCTTCTGGACTCTAAGCCGTAAAGATCTCTGAACTGGGATCTCAACGGCTACAGCTTGCATAAGTATGACCACATGCATGTCTATTTATCTATGACAAGAAGGTAATCATTATGTAATTGTTTTGCATCTGTAAATATTACATAACAAGGAGTGGGTCAAGATTTGGAGGATAAACTGAGATGAACCAGATGCTGGCTCATTTAGTTTGGATTCATTGACAAGTGGGAAGGGTCTACAGTCTACAGGGCTTATACGCACATGTGTGTGTGTGTGTGTGTGTGTGTGTGTATGTGTGTGTGTGTGGTTTGCATTGTCACAGAGTGCCAAAGAGATTCCTTGAATCCTTGAGTGCACTTTGTTGTGTTGCTTCATGTAATCATCTTGTCATGATGTGTTTTGGAATAATAAATTGTTGCCTGTCCTGCAGCATATCCAGCGCAAACAGGATACTGTGTAGGCTTATAATATAAAGACTCTTATAAAACTTTCCTACTTGAGAAAAAAAGCTTTCTTTTGTATGTGTTTTAAGTAGTGGTTACTGCTCAGAGTCCCAAATGATGTGCTGAGCTTTTATCAACTCCCAAACTCCAAAGAAAAACAAAAAAACCTGCATTACTGATAAAAATGTCATGCAGAGCTCGTTTTAAATGCCCCATGTAGTCAGTGGTGCATAACCTGAGGTTAATCCATCCAAAGGGTTACCAAAAACATTAAGATAAAAAATCTATGGGAAGCATGTCAAACTCATTTTTGGTAATGGGTCGCGTATTACCCAATCAAATGGGATGGACGAGTTATTTAAAAATATATATATTGGAAAAAACAGCTAAAAAATTTCCATTTCTGTTGTGTAAAGAGGTACAAGTACAATCTTAAAACACTGAAATTATGATGAAGTGCCTGGGGTATGTAAGAAAAATAAGTGTTATGTAATGTATCGTGTCTAGTCTTATTTTATGATTGCAGTGGATTTTTAAAGGCACAAAATCTTCACACAACATATTTTCTGCTTTGAGAGATCAGCAATAGTATAGCATTTATTTGATTGTAATTTTGTCAAGTAGTACAAGTACTTTTGACTCTCCATGTAATTCAGTTTCCATGTACAGGGTGGGCCATTTATATGGATACACCGTAATAAAGTGTGAATGGTTGGTGATATTAAAGTCCTGTTTGTGGCACATTAGTATATGTGAGGGGGCAAACTCCTCAAGATGGGTGGTGACCATGGTGGCCATCTAGAAGTTGGCCATCTTGGATACAACATTTGTTTTTTCAATAGGAAGAGGGCCATGTGACACATCAAACTTATTGGTAATGTCACAAGGAAAACAACAGTGTGCTTGGTTTCAACGTAACTTTATTCTTTCACGAGTTACTTACAAGTTTCTGACCAGTTGTAAAATGTGTTCAATGTGCTGCCCATTGTGTTGGATTGTCAATGCAACCCTCTTCTCCCACTCTTCCCACATTGATAGCAACACCGCAGGAGAAATGCCAGCACAGGCATCCATTATCCGTAGTTTCAGGTGCTGCACATCTCGTATCTTCACACCATAGACAATTGCCTTCAGATTACCCCAAAAATAAAAGTCTAAGGGGGTCAGATCGGGAGACCTTGGGGGCCATTCAACTGGCCCACGACGACCAATCCACTTTCCAGGAAACTGTTCATCTTGGAATGCTCGGACCTGGCACCCATAATGTCAGACCTTCCCAAAGTGTGGGGCCCCCTTACAGGGGGCACGGTATGAAAAGGGGGAAAAAAACAAACAAATGCTTGAACACCGCTAGCACGGGTGCCCACACAAAAGTAAAGCAGGAGATGAAGCATAGCTGAATATGTTTCCAAACCAACTTCATTCTAAGCCAAAGACTAGAAAATATGGTGAAGCATATCTGCCCTTTGGTTTCACCTGCACAAGTGCCGAGGTAGGTCTCCCCTGCAGAATTGGCTTTCCCTTCATCGGGAGCACGCACTGGGCTGTTCAAATCACGGACAAACAGTATCCCACATTCTTGATTTTTAGTTCACAAACACTTCTTGACTAACTACTCCTGACATTTTGGAGATATACATACTATACTATACTTTATACAGTAAAGTTACAGCGGGATACAAATAATATCAGGCTGATCCTGCCACAATTTGTTCCCCCTGTCTAAATCATGGACAAACAGTATCCCACAGTTGTTTATGTTTTTGAACCCTTTTTGCACAGAGAGGCATTTTTTGAAAGATGTATTGATAGAAATGTAGAATATTATTACACAGGAAAAAAACAACTACACGTAAAATAATCACACCGTGATGCCTCTGACTTTGTAAATGGAGGGACGGTAACTGCGTGTGTATATGTAAGCGTGTAAAATCTGAAGATAGTCAGATTAACAGTAACAGTATTTTGTCTCTATCTGCCATTCTGCAATTCATCTCATGTAAACAATAACATGGTGCACAGCGTGACGTGAAAAAAGGCACATACCTCTGACGTTGTGTGATGAACTCTGTATTCCTCGTCCACATGTAAACGCAAAAAAGGAGTTTTAAAAAATCTCAGTTTTCGGTGATTCAAAACGCCGTTTACGTGTGGACGAAACAGCTGCGTTTTCAAAAATACCCGTTGTGGAGATCAGGGAAATTATTTTGCTGCTATTGTTATTAATCATCATCATTACCATTGCATTAATAATATAATCTACAGCATTGATATTGTTTTTCTTTCTATTATTTTCTATTATTTTAAGTTAAGCGGGACAGAGTTCTTTTAAAGAAAGATTTACTTATATTCTCAAAAGTTAAGCATGACAGACTTCTGTTTAAGAAAGAGACCTGTTTTACTGTGTTAATGTTGTCATTTTGAGCTAAAAATAAATGGCTAAATGATCACTTGTTCCACATGTGTTCATATCACAAAGAATAGAATATGCATCTACTTAAATCAACTTCAAGTCAAATGGTTAAAAAAATAATTTCGCACACAAAAAAAGAGCTAGAAAATTCACCACACTGGGAAGGGTGAAGACAATTGGGTTGCCTGGCCCTGGCCACGAGGTGTCCCTTATTTATTTTTCAGGGAGTTGGCAACCCTAATTACAGGTGCAGTTATAACCACTTTAAACTGTTGAGGTAAATCAATAATCTTAAATGCGTTTGAATGCTTGTTATAATCTTAAATGTGTATGTGTTGATTCTGTTGCATTATAAAAGAAAGGCCTAACTCTGAGTACACTCTGTACCAAAGTAGACAGGAAGCGCAGGCTTTTGCAGAGCGTGCTTGTGAAAGTTACTTTGAGGAGCTGTCTGGATGAGGTTATTTGAATAACCAGGTTATTCATTATTGTCTTTTATTCATTTATATCTTTTGATTAAGCTTCTAGTAGAGGTTCTTGATTAAAACATTTATTCAACATATTACAGGTATAGTTTCAGTTAGGTTATTATGCACATGAGAATTGGCCTCTCTTCTCATAAGACAAAGTTCGTGTGAGGTCAAGCCACACACACACACACACACGTACACACCCACACACACACACACAGTAGATAGACTCATTTATAGGTGAGAGGTTAATCATGTTTGCTTGCAACTGCAAAATTGTCCCTGCAAAAAAAAGAACAGTTTCTTGCAGAATGTGGGCCTGATGTTCCAGACGAGAAGAGAGAGTCAGAAGGTTGACAGGTGGGGACGTAGCGTAAAAGAGTTAGTAGTTTATTTTCTTACTGCCTGTAATTTATTGCAGATTACTTGTATTTGCTTAATTGTTTACTAAATGTTTGAGGTGTGAAATAAATCACAATGGAGCAAAATATGGGTGTGTGTGGATGGAGGATGCGTGCGTGCGTGCGGGGGGGTCGAACATTTTGCTTGTAAAACAAAGGGGGGCCTAGCAAAAAAAGTTTGGGGACCACTGCATAATGTGGTGGTGCATCATCTTGCTGGAAAAACTCAGGGAACGTGCCAGCTTCAGTGCATAAAGAGGGAAACACATCATGTAGCAGTTTCAAATATCCAGTGGCCTTGAGGTTTCCATTGATGAAGAATGGACGCACTATCATTGTACCCCCTATACCACACCAAACCATCACTTTTGTTGTTCCAACAGTCTTGGAGGGATCCATCCAATGTGGGTTAGTGTCAGACCAATAGCGGTGGTTTTGTTTGTTAACTTCACCATTCACATAAAAGTTTGCCTCATCACTGAACAAAATCTTCTGCGTGAACTGAGGGTCCTGTTCCAATTTATGTTTTGCTCATTCTGCAAATTTTCTGCGCCAATCTGGGTCATCCTCGTTGAGATGCTGCAGTAGCTGGAGTTTGTAAGCGTGCCATTTGTGAGTAGCTAATATCCGCCGAAGGGATGTTCGACTAATGCCGCTCTCCAGTGACACGCGGCGAGTGCTACACTGTGGGCTCTTGCTGAATGAAGCTAGGACAGCCAATGATGTTTCTTCATTAGTGACAGTTTTCTTGCATCCACATTTTGGCAAATCCAACACTGAACCAGTTTCACGAAACTTAGCAAGCAGTTTGCTAACTGTAGCATGGGAGATGGGTGGTCTCGCAGGGTGTCTTGCATTGAAATCTGCTGCAATGACCCGGTTACTGCATTCACCAGATATCAACACAATTTCGATCCGCTCCTCACGTGTTAACCTCTTCGACATGTCAATGGCTGTGAACAAAGAGAAACTTGTAAATAACTCATGAAAGAATAAAGTTACGTTGAAACCAAGCACACCATTGTTTTTCTTGTGACATTACCAATAAGTTTGATGTGTCACATGGCCCTCTTCCTATTGAAAAAACAAAAGTTTTATCCAAGATGGCCGACTTCTAAATGGCCACCATGGTCACCACCCATCTTGAGGAGTTTGCCCCCTCACATTTACTAATGTGCCACAAACAGGACTTTAATATCACCAACCATTCCCATGTTATTACGGTATATCCATATAAATGGCCCACCTTGTAGATGTACTTACCAATAGAAGTGCAGTCATTTTTACCCCTCAGATGTAAAAGGCTAATGGGAAATCTGATAAGCTGTATCTACTAAAAATCTCAGATGAGTTCGAATCTCAGAGGTCACATTTTCTGAAAATCTTATGAATTATAAATTGAGAATGAGAGTACACAGGATTTTTAAATCAGTGCCATAGGTGCAGCTACTAAAAATTTCCAGTGAATTTGAATCTCAGTGACCTCAACCTCAAGGTCAGTGGTCAAATTTCCTGAATACCTTGCAAATGCGATAACTCGAGATAACTTTGTTTCTAACTGTAACTGTAACAAGTTTTTGAATCTTTAGTAAACTGTAGGTTTAACTCTCCATTACTTTTTAAGTAACGGAATTTATTACCTAATTATTTTCTTAAGAAAGGAATTTTTAAATTTAAAATAGCCAGCGGCTGTTTGACACTCCTGCACCTCCTGAAGCTCCGTTGTTCCACTGAAGGAAAAAGCAACCCAGACCATTATGGCGCCCCCTCTACTGTGGCGCGTAGAAAACATTTCAGGTGGGATTTGCTTGTCATGCGTTGGAAACAATCAGGACCATCAAGGTTAAATTTTTTCTCATCAGAAAATAAAACATTCTTCCACCTTTCAATGTCCCATGTTTTGTGCGCCCTGGCAAAGTCCAGACGGTCAGCTCTGTGGCATTCATGGAGACGAGGCCTTTTGTTTTTGAAGCCCTTCAGTCTCAGATGCTGTCTGATGGTTGTGGTGTCACCCTACCGCCTACTGGTGTTGGCCAGAGGGGTCGATGGTGCAATATGGCAGCCTCGCTTCTGTCAGTCTGCCCCAGGGCAGCTGTGGCTACAACTGTAGCTTGCATTGTAAAGCGCTTTGGGTGCCTTGAAAAGCGCTATATAAATCCAATCCATTATTATTGACCTTTTTGTTCCATAACCCTCGAGGTCATTTAAGAAGTTCCAAATGACTGTCTTACTGCGTCCCACCTCAGCAGCAATGGCGCACGGTGAGAGACCGTGCTTATGCAGTTCAACAACCCGGCCACGTTCAAAAAGGGAAAGTTTTTTTTGCCTTTGCCATCAGAGCATCATGAAGTGTGATTACCTGACAGAAAATGACAATGAATACACATTTTTGCACAGATTTGGCCTTTTAAAGGCACATGCCCCTAAACTATTGATCAGCTGTAAAACAGCCTGTTTCAGTTCATTAAACTGCATGCTCAAAAAAATGTTTTGTCTCACTTCCAGCTCTACTTGGAGCTGTGTTAAGATCCAACCATGCAAAATATGATTTTCTGCCATTTTTTAAGTGGTCTTAAACTTTTGATTGGGACTATACGTGCACAATATGACAGATATTGAACACGTATGTTGTTTTATATTATATATTATTTTTATTTTTATTATATTAATAGATTATATGTGAAAAAATTGATTCTTGTAATTCTGACAGAGATGGGTACCTGCAATGTTAAGTGCTTCTATATTTGTTATCTAGACAAGTAATGTTACCAAGCTTGTTATCCATTATGGGTACATGCACCAAAAGCTGCTTAATCTGGAGTGTTTTGCACATGTAGAAAAATGTCAGGTGGGTGATAGGTAACTCTAAGCTGGTTGTGGTGGAGGAATTGTTAACAGTATGTGTTCCCATGCCTTCTCAAAAAAAAAAAAAAAAACACTGAATCAGAAGACTCAGGACCATGAAGGATTTGATGATTCATTGGCAGTGTTGGGAAGGTTACTTTTAAAATGTATTCCATTACAGAATACAGAATACATGCCCCAAAATGTATTCTGTAACATATTCCGTTACGTTACTCAATGACAGTAACGTATTCTGAATAATTTGGATTACTTAATAGATTATCATGCTTTTTACAACAACGTGAATGTACTATTGCTGTGTGATTTATTACTATTACTGAAGGTCCGCGACTCCGAACTGTAGTAAAGGGACCTCTGGCTAATACGGCGGGGTCCCTGTCGGCTCGTAGCCGAAAAATAGCTTTACTTTGTTGTGTGGGTCAACTTTTCTTGCGAGAGACAGAGAGAGGCGTTGAAAGGCTGCTCCAACGGAACTTATTGTTTTCGGAGGAAAACACGAACACAGTGTACAGTCGAGTCTTAATAGCTTACTTACAACTGGGCTGGTCAGGCACTCTTCTTGGCTGCAGTGGTTATTATTATATTTACATGCTTCCAGCTCCAGTTTTTGCTCGATGACAACTCGTACCTTTCCACTCCCCTTTTTCTCCCTCCTCGCGCTCACAGACCCATAACGTGTATGGCAGTCCATTCTCCCTGCAACACGGACTACACTGCCCATGAAATTCATAAAATTCCATAAAATCCATAAAATCCATAAAATCCATAAAATTCTTTAGAGCTATGCTTGTAGCATTCTGCCTGTTAGCTTAGCACAACAACAACAACAACAAAAAGGCGCTCTCTCACCCAGGAAACACACAGTCGCAGAGAGAGAGAGAGAGAGCGTCGCCCTGTAACCATGGCAACCGTAACGCTGCCGTCTGGAACAACAGAACGTAGCTGTCAAACAAAACCGAAACAGTCCTGACCCGCGACAATATGAAACAGGAAACAGTGTAATCCATTTAATTCAACAAAGTAACTGTATTCTGAATACCACCTTTTTAAACGGTAACTGTAACGGAATACAGTTACTCATAGTTTGTATTTTAAATACGTAACGGCGGTACATGTATTCCGTTACTCCCCAACACTGTTCATTGGAGATGTTATTCAGCGTGATGCAGATTTTCTTTCTTCAATTTCATGCCCTTTGTGACATTTTTATTATTATGCAACTTACATCAGTGAGTAAGTCGAGGAATTAAAATGAGACATAATAATAGCAAGCACAGGAGTAATATTTCAGTCCACTTCCTCCTGGTAAATCCAGCTTTTCCTTCATGATTGATTCCCGTACTGAAAAACATCCAGGTTTAAACTAGAAGCTTTAAAATCTTTTTCCTTTGGGCATACTGTCATCAGTCTGCTGCAGACCAGGATCAATGATCCCCATAAATCCACTGAGATTCCACAAGTCTTGTTTTTTGTGCCCTTTTCAAAGTTATATCTCTGTAAAGCTCTTGTTCTGAGACAGGCTCACAAATAATATGACTTTCCCTCTCAGTGAGAGGCCTGGCACTTTGGGAATGGCGAGCAGATGCTGTAGGGAACATCAGGTACTAGACAACGTGGGAGTGGGGCAAGACAATGCCTCCTCACAACCCCTTCGAAATAATGCTTCCTCAACCTGTTCACGTTGCCTCCCAAAGAGAAACAATATCAGAGCAAGGAGATGTTTTATCGTTTCCTAGCTTCAGACCTGAATGGCTAACTAGGAGAGCCGATTTTCTTACATATTGTGTGTCTTACGCACACTGGGGACACATTATTAGGGAAAAACAAAGATTCTGTCCCTTGTAAAAAGCTATTTGCAAAGAAAAGGTCTCATAAATTTATAACTTAAGTCTTTACAGTGTATTTAAGTAGCATTTTGATTACTTTCAAAGAACATACCCACAACATGTCATGCATGTTATAGCACAGGCACATGACCCAGAACATTCCCTGCAACTTTATGGGTCATCACAGACTGGTATTAGCTCATTAGGATATGTCACTGGATGTTAAGAGAGCTGAATATGGTTTGTTTTAGTTTACAGTATTTTAGAGTGCTTTTCGGTCCA
Source organism: Maylandia zebra (assembly GCF_041146795.1). Taxonomy (NCBI): domain Eukaryota; kingdom Metazoa; phylum Chordata; class Actinopteri; order Cichliformes; family Cichlidae; genus Maylandia; species Maylandia zebra. The sequence continues at coordinate 17,541,106 of NC_135181.1, forward strand.
TTTTTGTGTTGCCTTGACTCGAAACTTCTGGAATTTATTTAGCTAAAACAGAGCTATTCAAATATTTGTATGTCAGTGTGTTTTTAAAACATTTGAGATTAGTTACACTAAGATCTGTTGCTCATCTACAGTTATATCTACAGTCATATTTTCTCCCTCATATGCCAAGATGTTACATAACAGTGCTCCCGTAGAGACGGACACATATTAAGGGTTGTATGAAACATTTTATTAAAACACCAAGCGATCTGTATAACCAGATACCTGCATTAGGACTACACGCAGTACAACGAGAATATTTCAACACAGATTTCAGGAAAAACAGTTAAATTCTGCCTTATTTTTCATCTTGCAGTGTTTTCCATGGCCTGCTGTGATAAGCCACCGGGGTTTCAGTGACTCTGTGATGTGAACCCAGATAGCTGAGAGCAGTGAAGTCATTATTATACTTCGAGAAGAGCCAAATAGTTAATCCATTCACCATCCAGCAGCCCCAGTTGTTCAGTCAAACCAGAAAGATGTCTAGAGCAAACCAAAAGCAAATATATGGTCTTATCCTTTACGTGTTGAGAGATAATCTTATTTTTTAGCATTTTACACAAATGTGTGTGATTATGCTCAGATATAAAATGCAGCTGTTTTACTAGCATAGAGAAAGCTCCTAAAACAGCACAAGGAAAATGACATCATTCTGACCGTTACATAACTTGAGAATTTTGAACCAACTTTCAACTAACCTTATTAGCAGTAGCGAGATGACAAGGACTCAAAACAATAAACAGGACAACTACAGAATCAGACAAGGAAAAGAAATGCAGTGTCATCTCTGGAGCAAAAGAAATGTGGTTAAAAATTACTTGTGAAGATTTTAGCCACTTGGAATGGCTTCAGCTCTGGTGCACATTTCAAAGGGGACAAATGGTTTGAATCAACAAGATAAAGAGCTGCAGACATGCAAAAGAACTATCCCTACCTGTGGCCTAAACTGGATAATCAGTGGATAAACATTGGAAAATGTGGCAAAGATATACAGATGTGGTACTGAATATCCTCAGCGCTTGAGTCCTGGACTGCCTGAGCCCTCTCTCTTCGCAACTGAGGGCTTGAAATAGTCTGAGATTGGCTGCTTCATCATCTGTTGGGTTCAAACTGAAACCCAATTATCACAAGTTCTACAACAGCACCTCATAATTGTACGTTTGCCAGCATAAATCAGTTGACTTTCGAGGCAGGCACAGGATCTAAAACTCAAGCATGCACAGGGTGCAATTTTCTCACATCTCTCTCTATATGTCGTGAGTGATGAGTATAGAGTGGTTTTTGACAGCATGATGATGGCTGTAGTGTGCCAGGGTAATGAGATGCAGGGTGGTCCACACCCTCTGCTGTCCCATGGTAGCTCATTAGTGATCATTTTTCCAGTGGCTGTTGGATTTATTGTATACTGCTTGATAAAATTACAGCACTGGGTCTTTTAATGACACCAAACTTTAAGCCAAAAGTGACAGGATATAGCCGCACTGACACTCTCCTGGAGGTGGCTGTAAAATGCACAAATACAAATTTGTTGGTCAGCCTACACATGTGAACAGATACTTTTTTACTGTGGGAAAGTTTTTTGATAATGTGCTGTCATTAATTCCCTCCATTATTTTGTTGTAATCTCATCCATCTTTTCAGCCATCTATGGGAAAAGGCTGTTATTGTTTACAATTTAGGTTTTAGATTAGGAAGTGATGGCATTCACTGATTCGAAAGTGTGGTCATAAAATGTGTGCACTGCAAGCTATCTAAATATTTGCGTTTTGTATTTATGTTTGTAATGGGATCTCTGCAAACAAAGCGCCCATAGGCAGTGAGAGATGGCTATTGACAGCAGAAGAATTTGACTGTTACATCAGATATTCACAGTGTGAGGCCTCGTAAAACCCTGGTGCTCCTTTTAAATCCCAAAATAGACCTCGACTGCATTCCTGTGTCAGTCCTGAGACATGCATGCAAGACATAATAGTGGTTTTTGAGTATGTAATGAAAGACAAGACCTCTTAACACCTGGTTTCTAATATGTCTGGGCTTGGGTGTACATTTGTGCGCTATGTGCAAATGATAGAAATGTAAGCACCTCTATTCATTTATCAACAAATGGAATAAAAATACAGAAAAAGAAAAATGCAAACATTTCCCAACTTATTTCACACAATGCATGTTGTATACTACAACCCTGGATATTTTATGTAACAACACCTCTACTTGTGCCTGCATTCCTGCTGCCATTAAAGTTTTGTAAGTCCAATTCACCAAAGGGGAAATCCCATTTAAATTATATGGGAAATTCTTTTTAATATCCCCGAGTTGGCATCAGAAACTGTCAAAAAAGGAGGAAATCAGCCAACGCCAACAGTTCAAGAAGCACTCCCTGATTTAGTTTTTGAGACTCATTGTGTTCCAAAATCCCCAAATTCCCCCATTTAGTCATTGTATTTCAACTTCAAATGCCTGTTTTTATAAATATCTATTTTAAAAATAACTGTTAATAAATTCATAATTATAAATCTGTCTGTGTGAGCTAGACAGAATTGTTTATGAGTTCAAGTTAAAGTTTATTTATGTAGCACTTCTAAAACAACATCTGTTGAACAAAGTACTGTTCAATAAAAATAGCAGAAGACATAAAATAGGATAAAGTTAGAAGGATAAGATAATAAGAACTCATCATACTGATTTAAAAGCCAGAGAATAAAAATGGGTCTTTAGACTGGTGTTAAAAAAATCCAGTGTTGGGGAGGTCCTGATATGCAGACGCAAAGTGTTCCACAATTTAGGAGCAGTGACCACGAATCCTCCTCTGTTTTAATCTGGACCTTGGGACAATAGTAGCATTTGGTCCACAGACCTCAAAGATCTTGCAGGAGTACACCAGGTTAGAAGGTCAGAAAGATATGTGGGGGCTAGTCCGTGCAGCGTCTTCAAAACAAGTGCTAAAATCTTAAAATCAATTCAAAAACTGACTGGCAGCCAGTGTAATGATGCAAGTACGGGAGATATGTGATCTCGCTTGCGCATGTCTGTTAGGAGCCGTGCTGCAGCGGCGAGTTGCAGTCGGACAATTGATGCCGAGGTAACACCAGAGTAGAGGCTATTACAGAAGTCGAGGCGAGATGAGATTTAGCATGACAACAATTTAAAGACATTTTAGCTCAGTGTTGTAGAACTTTACACATTTTATGAAATTATGCAAATGACAAAAACAAATGTTCCAGTATCATTACAAAACTATAAAGCCAGCTTGTCACATGACTACAAAACCCATGGTAAGTAATATGAGCTCATAGTAAACACATTCAATTCAAGGAACATTTTATCCTTATTCTGTTGCTGCGGAAAAAATATAAGAATTACATTTATTACACTTATTATTTTAAAAATTGTGAAAATAATACTGGCATATCACTTCGAGTTGTGTTTCTTGCCACCTGATGGATGTGCAGTACTGTGCGCATCAATCTACCCCTCATTTCTTCATATTTTGTTTAGAGGAGTCAAGAAGTGATTCTTACAGAAGGGAAACAGGGAGAAAAGGTTCAGGTTTGTCAAATTACACGAGAACTGGATTTAAAATTAGTGACAACAGCTCTTACGCACAGATGAATCTAAATGTTAAATCATTGCCTGTACATACAGAGGTACAGCAGTGTGTCTACAGCCTTTTGTAAAACACGGTGGAGGCTCTGTCACCGTTTGGCACTGGATTTCAGACAGTGATACTGGGGATCTTGTCATAACTGATAAACTTATAAACGCAGAAATGTACCATCAGAGTTTGATCTGCCATGCAATACCATCTGAAAAACAACTGCTTCATTTTTTAGCATGAAAATGATCAAAATGAAAGTGCTAATCCAGTAAAAGCAAATCTGGATCGAAAGAAATACACAATACACCACTATCGGTTATCGACTGGCCTCCCCAGAGCCCAGACCTCAACATTATTGAAGCAGCATGGGATGATCTTGGCAGGGAATACAACAAAAGGCAGTCAACATCCAAAGAAAGCCTTTCAAAGTCCTTCAAGAAGCCTGGAGAACTGTTCCTGGAGGATATCAAAAGAAGTTAGAAGAAGCTTGGCTAAGAGAGTTCAGGCTGTGTTGAAGAATAAAGGTGGTCATACATATCTCCACCCTGTTCTGGACAAAATACTGTATCTCTCTCTCTTAATCAAGCTATGAATTGTTTTCACTCACATATTTTTACAGTATGCTAGACAAACTAGATATTAAATCTGAAACTTCCCACTAGGGTGCTCTTCACAACTTTCCAAATGTTCATAGGACTGCATCTTTTCACTTTAATGATAAGGAAAAAGTAATAATAAAGATGAGAACCTGTTAAAACGTGTCCCTAAACAGACACCTGTGCTTGCAATGCATGCTTAAATTCCTCAAGACTGTGACTGTGGTAGGCTGGAATCCAAAATACGAGATACAAACACATCATATTGCATTTTGATAGCTATCTCGACTGTCAGCACATTATTATTTCTAAATGCACTGAACTAATCAAAACATTGCAACAAAGCACTGTCACGCAGCAGCAAAAAAAAGAAAAAATCATTAGATGGAAAGATAAAAGAGCTGTGCACTCTCTGACAAATCCATGCCTGTGCTCAGTCAGGGGCTCGGGCTTGTCAGATCATGTCACAGCTTTCACCCAAAAATCATTAGCAGACTGTGTGTGTCGTTGCTTGTGTTGAGTTTCCTCTTGATTTGGGCGTTTGTTAAGCTTGTCAAACGATGATATTCCTCATTGGTGAGAAAACTCAAGAAGTATCTACAGCTCCAGGGACAACATACTGCTCTGATTTAATATGTCCCATGGGTATATGTGAGATAAAAGCTTATAATGATGGGTGAAGCAGCTGTTTTGCTGTTATTGAACATACTGTACAAATTAGCATCAAATGAACACTCAGTAACATATTCTGTGCATAACAGCTGATACCTCATAGCTTTCTGTGTTGTAATTGTTACAAAAGGGGAATGTTTCATTCTTTCTCTATTCATGGCAAAGGTTAAAAAAGCCAGAGTTAATCTCATAATAGTCCTAATAGCTGATAAAACTATTATTTATGATATTATGTTAGTATAATGTTCTGCTTTTAGTAGAGAGATTTGCACAATGGAAGCAGGACAGCTAACGGTAATTTATAACATAAACACAGTTTATATGGGGAACATGTGCAACATTCTCAGTCTTGTCTGTGAAGGTTCTCAGTCATCCAGGTCATCGAAGAAATGCTCAGACCTCTACACTGGAGAGACCAAACAGCCACTTAATAAATGCATGGCACAGCATAGAAGAGCCACCTCCACGGGACAAGAGTCGGCTCTCCATCTGCATCTAAAGGACAAAGGTCACTCTTCCGAGGATGCCGATGTACACATTTTGGACAGAGAAGACAGATGGTTTGAAAGACAATCCGGAATTAATAGGTTAGGGTTGTATGTTGAGGTTTTAATTAAGCATTTTCAGTGTCAAAAACATGGGTCTCTCAAATTATTAGCTTAAAGTCTTCTGGAATTGCCACATTCAATGACCTCATGTTATATGCCATGTTAAAGGAACACATTTTAATGCATCAACCTTTTGAGCTTTATCTTACCACTGAAGGAAATGCAGTAAAGTAAAAGTAAAGGGTTTTATCCTTGGTCCTAATCGACTGCACATTCTTTTTTTTCTTTTTTTTTACACTGCTGGAATTAAAACAAACAAAAAACAAATGAAAAAGTGATTCAGTCCCTTTGTAGGCTGTGCTATTTATCACCAAGATTCTATCAGTAAAATTAGTTTTACCTTCATCTGGTCAAAAAATAAGTAATATCTAAGTGTCCTTCATTAAACTGTGAGTCAACCCTGAGTGGCCTTCAGTCTTTAAATGTCTCAGTTTAAAAGTTTCACAGGTCTAATGTGCAGCTGACATGTTAGAAGCAACATCACCAAGAAGCAACCGAGTGGAGTATTATGCGTCAATGTATAACTTCAAAAGATGAAGATGATTTTCTGCAGCATTGCCCTCTTGTGTTGTTTATAGCAACAGTGTTAGCTTTCGGTGTAATATTTCTATAGCTTATTCGTCCACCGGTTCCTCAGACTCCAGTAGGTGGTAAATGATGCATGAGACTGCCTGTTTTGCCATGAGGACGCAAAAAAAACCTTTACTAATAAAGAAAGTTGGTCTTGCTTTGTAGTACGTCCCTCAGCATCTTACGGACATACGAAAATAAATACAGGCATTTTGTGTGATTGGGTGTGGTTTCTGCTGCTCTCTGCTCTGCTGCAAGAGGACAGAGGGGTTGGGAAGCAGTGTCAGGGAGAGTTGATTGGCACAAGTTGCTGGACATTTTCTAATCATCTCTGCCTTCAGGCTGTTTGTAGAGAGTGCAAAACCTTTATATTGTTTACTGTCTGTGATGACAGAAAATTTAAAAAATTATCAGACTCCTGAAGTAAAGTCTGTCTGTTTCGTGCCTAGGAGACCCACAGGTAGTATCATTTCAGCTACACACTGTTATTCTTTTAAAATGGTACAAGAACCTCAGTCTACTGCTACTGCTGATTGTTCTAGTCGATTTTTCTCAGTACTGTTTTTATTAATCTCCGTCACATTTGAAGCAGTGAAAATAGATGACCCAAGAACTCAGCCATGTTCAGCTTTCTCTGATCTGAAAAAACATGTGTGTATGCATATTGTTACTGTAGTTTGATTCACAGATGATTTAAAAAGAAAATTAAGACAAGCTCTCCCCTTAAATCATATGGAAGATTTTAAAGTAATATCATCTGAGGATTTAGTGATTCTACGTCAGAGCCGGGTGCCTTGGAAGTTAAAGGAGCTGTTCCAGCCTGGTTCACTTTTATCACTAGAATGTCCTTGGCAATCCTCAGACGTTTCCAACGGATCACAGTGGAGGTCTGTGAGTGAGCAGCTTTGAAAGCGTGCCAGCAAAAAAATGGAAAATACTGTTGCGTAACCTCTCATTTTTCCTTGACCCTTAGAAAAATCTACACCGACACATTTCAGCTTGGATATACATGAAGTGTGGATCCTCTTAAAATTGGCTCACGACAGATGTCGTGATGTCAGCTACTTTTGCTTAAAGTTTTGTTTGGAGCCTAAACCAAATGCATTAACATCAAAAGCAGACCAACCTTTTAACCCTCCAGTTTTCTCAGGCCTGTGGGTCCAACTGGTTTTTTTTTTTTTTATATTAGTTATATCACATTTTCAGCCCTCTCCTAAATTGGTTTATCTGTCTTTGTGAATGCTTGAATTTCTGTTTCATCCCCTGTGAGACTGATACTCATGGGAATAGCTGGAAATCTTCAGCAGATGAAAAGTGCAATGCCCCCATGGCAATGCTCAGACTGTCTGGCTCTGCCTTTGTCCCTGTGACTCACTGTCATCACAGTCATCGAGACTTCCCTGATCCGCCGTCCCTCTCCAAGCTTCTGTCTGGAGCCGTGCACAGCTACCTACTTGGGTTTGACTACATCTGAGTTGTCACCGCTTTCCAAAGTAAAATGCACTGGATTCCAAGAGCTGACTTACAGCTAGCCGTCCTCAAAGCTTTCCCACTGCTTGAGCCAGCAAACAAACAAGAACGGGATCAAACATTCTGCAGATGAAGCCAAAACTTCTCTCTTTAACTGAAATATGATCCAGATTATTCTGGCGCTTTAATTCTTTTAACACGTCTGTTTTAAAACTCAGTGCTACAAATCTGAGGGAAACAAGATGTGTAGACAGTGTATAATCTGATATGTCATAGTTTATGGAAATCTAAGAGAAATCTTGACGTTTCCTGTATATTTTCCATGAAGCTCTCCTCCTTTATCCTGTCATACTGATTTGAAGTAAAACTAACTGCTGGCCACTAAAGCTGCAGTGGAAAACCAGCAATGCTATTGCAGAAGGACCATCTGATTTGTGGTTACAATTTAGTGATTTATAATCTGGCTCTCCCCTGCAGGGTGTCGGGGTGTCTCCTTTCTTTAATTCTGTCTCACAGGCCACTGTAAAGTGAAGGAAGTTCCATGGGAGCTGCCACTTCAATGACTTCTCATCTACAATTGGTCATTTCTTATCTAAACTTTTTCCTCCAAGCTTAGTCAAGTCAATTAGAAGAAGGAAGTTGAGAAGACGTGACCACATTTGATCTGACCCTACAGTGTGAAAAAGGTTCTATTCTTAGAGTATTAATTCCTTTGCTCAACCACTTAACTCAAGTAATTCAGGAAACTAGATCTATTTCCTGCAAGGTAAAGATCACCTGAATCACATTATCAGTAAACTGACTGTGAAGCAGTTTGGGTTCAGTTTAGCGCTTTAAACAATCAAATACAAATGTTGTATATAAGAGATACACCTCAAGAACATCTGGAAATTTGTTACGTTTGGTGCAAATGTTCATGTTGACTGAAGGATGGACTGGAGTTTGGTGGCCATAGGTGAAAAATAAAGCTCACTGTGATTTTACAAAATGTGTTTTCAGCCATAAATAAAGAATTGATATGCTACATTAACGTGACATTTTGCAGTGAATGCACCAAAGATGGTGCACATCATTCCTCTGCACTTCTCGAACAGTAATTTCTGCAATATTTGCAGTAATCCTACATGTCAACACAGCTACTTAATTTTCAGAAATAATACTACTGGGCCTCTTTGCTTAGGCTGCTGCCCCCGCGACCCGGCCTCGGATAAGCGGTTGAAAATGGATGGATGGATGGATGGATGGATGGATACTACATTGCACAGTGCAGTACAGGACTTTAAAAAAAAAAAAAAAAGCAACCTTAGAAAATAAATACATCGAGGTGCTTTTTCTTTTTGATTGAGCTGCAAGTTTTCAATCAAGGCTTGTACCAATAAAGTTGAGGTCAGCAGCTTGAAGAGGGTTCATGCAGGTGACCTGGTGTCTTTGATGCTGCTGTTTTGCTTCAGTACATTTCAATCAGCCATAGTTATTTAGTTCAGCAGCTCTGCTATGCAGTTGTGACGGAATCACTCCTCCTGAGCATTGCCAGAGACTGATAAGACATACTCACTCGCTATCAGATGTAGCCTAATTGCTCTGAGCTTATTATGTCTGGGGCATGAGTGCTTTGCAAAGACTTACATGAGCAGCTCTGCCCCAAATATTTGGTCAGTTGATTTTGTCCCTAAACTGTGATGACGTTAAACAGCAGGATGACGTGATAGAAATCAAGCCAAATATCCTCAAATTGGGTGTTCTTATGGACCATTTCATAGTTTTAAAGAGTGTTGAAAGTCAATTTTTACATCAGCCTATCTTAAAAAATGACTGAGCTCACAATGAGGGTGGGAAAAAGGACCCTAAGATTAAGGGTATGAGTGCAGCTTGCGGGAAATAATTACTTAGAAATGAGTCACGTAATGATTTGTTTTGTGAGGCTGGGTTATGCTGCTTTTTATGGATTTAGCCAACAAGATGTAAGGCGACGTTAAAGAGCTTGGTGGTTGATTTCCAACCCCTACACACTGGTATGCTAGTATGAAAAGTTGGATTTAGTTTATCTAATTACACATCTGATGTCTGCTACCCTTGATGTAACCTGTCCTATCACTGACCATAAACATGGTGTTCAGGGCCAGCATTCACAGTCTGGTGCTCATAATCTGCTCCATACCAGTCCAGCATGCAGTCTTTAAAAAAGTTATTAGACCACCTGTCAAAAAACGAGCACAGTACTCTCTTTCTCTCTCACTCACTCACTCACTCACACACACACACACACACACACACACACACACACACACAGAGAGAGAGAGAGAGAGAGAGAGAGACAGACAGACAGACAGAGACACACAGGCAAATAATAAACTGAATTCGTGTTTATGTATCCAAATTTGAGCTGGCATGCAGGACTTCTCTGAGAAGTCAAAACTTATTCAACTACTAGAACTACTACTACTAAAAGGAAAGCATGTAAATAACTGCTGTTTGGCATATTGATCAAAAATAAATAAACAACAAAAATGTCCATTCTTTAAACATCTTTGTGAAAAACAATAAATTTGAAAATTCTGTCAGGTTTAAAATGGGATGAAAAGTGATTCCTGAAGAAGTTGAGATGCTGTGGCTAAAAACTGGGTGAAATTTTCCCAAGCACTCAAAAGTGTTACATAATGGGTGGCCTAGTGCATCACAGGAGCTGGATAAAAATCGCTGCCCTGACTGGACACTTTTGATCAGGGGAGGCTGCTTCTAAGAAAAATAGGGGCTCAATTAAACCAACTCACCTGTTATTATAAAACACTTGAGGCTTCTTCACTGGAGATATCCATTTATCTTTTCATTAGTAAGGTTTAAATCATACTCATCCACTATATAAGAGCTGTTTAAATGTTAATAAAGTCCCTTTATTTTTGAAATTATGTAACAAGTGAGCTGTGAAAAGGCTATACTATTCCCAGCCATGTGCTTTTGTTGCATAGATATTTAACCTTAAATAATTGCAGAGCTGCCTATTATTTAATTTGTAAACATGAAAGAAAGTGCAAAGTTTAATGGATAGAATCTTATATATCAATTAAAACATCACTTTTTCATAGCATTGGAATCTTTAGTGGTATAGTGTTTGGAACATAACTTTGGATTCAGCACTAAGGCACAGCTTTTACTTTGTAGCTGGAGAGTGTTTGTATTGAAGGCAGCGTTTGCAAACTACAGGCGACTGGAGCAATCTGCTAGTGACCAGAACAAATGCAAGGAGGCTTTTACCACAGCATCATATGTCTCGTTTTTGAACAAATTTAGGTAGCAAAATTTCCCGCCAATACTCTGTAACCAGTCAAGCAACTGGCATTTACCATGGAGTCATTGAACAGTCTTTAGACTTGCATAACTGGGTCTTAGCAACTGCCACCAACCTCCAGCAACCACTCACATTTGGCCAGGTAATCCTCATTTTTCTAGGCCTGTGTAACTGGGGCCCAGTTACAACAAGGCAGCAATCTCAACAATCTCAGTGTGCAGAATTAAACCGTCTACAGCAGGGGTCGAGGTCCGATGTCCTGCAACTTTTCCATGTGTCCCTGTTACAACACACCTGAATGCAATTAGCAAGTCATTAGCAAGACTATAGAACTTGACTGAATGCTGAGGTGACAATTTAGCCATTTCATTCATGTTACAGCAGCTCATGAGTGAATGAACATTGTGCAATAAAAGTACTTTTAAAAGTCAATTTTTCCAAACACTTACATTGACTTAAATTTACTTGAGTAAGTGTTTAGAAAAACTGACTTTTAAAAGTACTTTTTTGTCAAGTGTCTTGCTAATGACTTACTAAATGCATTCAGGTGTGTTGCAACAGGGACACATGGAAAAGTTTCAGGACTCCAGCCCTTGAGGACTGGAGTTCGAGATCCCCGGTCTACAGTCAGCTACAAAAATGACTTTGGTCTTTGTAACTAATTTCCTTTTAATGACAACAGTATCAAAGTTTACTTATTCACTAATTCATCAGTTTAAATTGTTAGATGTTTACCACAGCTCTAAAAAACCAGCCTCACTATTGGACTGGTATATAAAATGTAAAATAGTTGTTAAAAGCATCAGTATCAGCTTCAATAACAGGCTCAGCTGTCATAGTACTCATTGTTCTCCCTGCAAAGAGCAGAAGGAAGGAAGAAGTAAACTTGATACAGCTGTCCTGTTGGCCAGGTCTCCCTTGTAAATGGTTACGTAAATGCTGTTTAAACACAAATACCAAGGTTGAGTGTGTATACGCAAAATGAGTTAGTTTTATGAATACCATTTGTGTATCTTCCAGTATTTATCACGATCAAACAAAATCAAGCATTTTTTTTTAGTCACACAATATTTTCATACCTGCAGAGGCTTTAAAAGCATTGTTAACCAAGTAACAGCAGTGTGAAGCATTGTTCATAATGCGTTCATGAATTAAATCAATTGAAATTTCTTCTAATACTTATGATTAGGTCTCACATTAGTTTATAGAGGTTTTTTTTATTTAGACAAGCAAATTATTGTTAAATCCTCTTGGAGCTTGTGCATGTGCATTTCTATATCCAAATGTTCCTGTCACGTTACCGCAGTCCAAGCAAATGTACAGCAGAAATATCAATGCACAGATTACATATGTCACAACTACAGCTGTGATATCAGTCTCTTTTCTCTCTAAAGAGGAGAAATCAAAGTTAGCAATCTGACTTTTTGTTTTTCGCCTTCTTCCCCAGCCAGGTGAGAAGCTCCTCGGGTTTTATTCTATATTTTTGTGTCCTACCAGATTAGGGCATGTACTTGTTGCTGGAGCAACACTTGGCTCATCCCGTTTTCACTTTGCTTCATAGAAGACATGTTACATAATTTTTTTTTTCCCACGCAGAAACGTATTTCAGGCACGACTGCAGGTCGTCAGCACTTTGTTCTTTGCTTTTTCTTTTTTAATGCATTTCCCACTACATCCAAGTGTTGGACAGCTTTAATGTGATTTTCCTTTGGAAAGTTCTGGACCATTTGCTCCTAATTTGATGATTTCTAGCACCTCCTGTTCCGACTCCCTGCTCTCTTCACTCTGTTCAAGCTGTATGTTTAAAGTCACTTTTCTTTGGAGTCCAGACAAAAGAATTTGGAGAGGATAGCATGACACCATTTATTGTTTAAAGAACAAAATTGCATGTTTGATTCTCAATATTCAACAACAAATTGTTTAAATTGTACCTAAACTGAAGCTTCAAGGATGTTTTGTCAAATGGAATTAAGTAGTACCTAAATAGATTTATGTGTTTATTGTTACCGTGTCATTATTGTAAATACCACGGGATGACATGACTCTTTGTATTGCTACCATTATTATATATGAAGTGTTTTTAAATCTGGATTTTATTTACATTTTTTCTCCAGTGCAGCTGTCGTGTAGAAATGTTCCTCTACAGATGTCATAAACACTCTTTGGAAAAAGAAACAATCTTATTTTAATTTGAGATTCACATACCATGTGCTACTTAGTGATTGTTTTCCAACAGTATTGTTTTTTTGGGGTTTTTTTAGCAGATCCCACACGATGTGCTTGAACATCTGGCATTCGTGTATACTACTGTTTTGCTGCCTTATGGCAATGGTCGCAACAGCATGCTTTGTAGTTTTACCCTCATAAATGGTAAATGGCCTGCATTTGTATAGCGCTTTACTCAGTCCCTAAGGACCCCAAAGCGCTTTACACTACATTCAGTCATCCACCCATTCACACACACATTCACACACTGGTGATGGCAAGCTACATTGTAGCCACAGCTGCCCTGGGGCGCACTGACAGAGACTCATACTCTTATGAAGTGATAATTAGAGTGTACAGTATATTGAGATTGGGGTTAATTGTGCTTGTTTCAACAAAATGTAACACAAATATCATGACGGTGCCACTTCCGGCTACTCCCTTTCACACTAAGGGTCACCAGAGAGGGAAACTCGAGGTTTTAGACCAGATGTACTTCATAATGCAACTCTAAATTGATTTGTGTCTCATCACAGGAAGGAGCTAGGAATCTTTCACCTATTAGGCAAATCTGTAAACCATTACACTATGGGACTATTTATATATCTCATGTCAATATAGTAATACCAAATCTACATTCGAGACAGTATTAATTAATGTCATTATTATTAATTGTGCAAATTAACGGAAAGTTGCAGTGTTACAGTTGCAGTGTGAAAAATGTCATCATTAGATGTCATTGATCACAGTCAACCAAATTCTGTTTTCTCATCCCTCCCTATACAAGTGCATAACCCTAACAGGCTGTCAGACTGCTGTTTACCTCAGCTGTCAATATGTGTCATCATGTAATTACTTAGTGAAAGGATTCTGACACTGATGACTCAGGAAGCTCATTTCTCTGCGATGATAGCGATTCTGAGGATGTGCTGAACTTTTTCGTTGGGAAAACTGCTGTTTTTGATGTTGTTAGGTGGTGTTAGAGTAACTATCTTTGAAGTTGATTTAATATTCTTTAGCTTGGACACTTAGTAAATAAACTCTTATACAACCCGAGACTATAATCTACCTGTTTATCAGAGGGAAAATGTGATTTTTAAGGACACTCCAGCCCAACTGGCATAATATTGTTGTTTAGCCAGCTCATTGTTAGCTGTCCAGAGACCGGAGAGAATCCTTGTCTAATCTGCTGACATTAAGGAATTGTGATAATGTCAGAAATAAATAAGCATATTTATACATACTTTCATGTGTTAAAGCCCTGACTTCAGTTCAGGAGATGAGGCTTTGGTGAAGGAAGACAATGATTTTTATCCGCGTGCCAGTAATGTGTCTCTTTCCTTCACATATTCTCTTCTTTAGTGAAGAAGAGAAACCCTCTAAATAGTAAAACATGGATATGATCCTTCATGTCTTGAGTCTGAAAGTGCAGACTAATTAAAATATGCCTCTATGGCACATTTGAGTTCTCTTCTCCTCTGCCTTTGGCATACTATTGTATGTACTAGTCATTTCCATCTTGGCCACTGCATTCAAGATGATGTGACAACATGGTGGCTTCCACAAACTGGTAACTGCTCCTACTTGATGCACTTCTTTTTATAAAAATGCATTGATTTGTTGAAAGATGTAATTACACACTAATCTGTGTATATTTATGAGTGGAATATTTTTCCTGCATTAAATAACTTCAAAAGTGACTGACTGTACCTTTAAAATATATTTTAAAAACATTTATATTACATTTTTATGAAATGTTAGCATTTAAAATGATTAAGGCGATAGATGGAGGCAGGTTAAAGTGTTAGCTCCATATTCACAAAACTACCAGATGACAAACTGAAACACCAGTGCTTCTACTCTGCTGCAGATGTCCACAATCTATCCCATCAGCCTCCATCTGGTGGCTTCCCACTTCTGAAAAACAGCCTCAGGTAAAATTGCTCACAGCTCATGTGGCAGATGAGGATGCCTCAGATTACAGTCAGCTGCAGTGAGGAAGTCGTCTGAGGGGAGGGGAGCAAAAGGGCATATGAAAGGAAGAGCATAAATCCTCTTTTTACATTGGACATCTCTGACTAAAAAGCAAATATGAATGAAGGGAATTTTCAAAAGCTCTGAGATTTGGGGCTGAAAATGTTTTAAGTTGCTAAATGGTTAATAACATGAGGCTGAATGTTTTGATGAACAATTAATGCTACTGAATCAAAATAAACTAGATATCTGGATCTATAATATGATCTGTAATATTATATATTAGCATATTACAGATAAAATGGTACAAATTGTAGTGGACGCTGACAGCACCAATCAGAAAACTAGCACAAAACTGGGCTGAGAATTTTAGCCCATTTTTGCCACCTTTCAGTTAGACCACCAAAGGAGACGTAGAACAGAACAGCAGGGCACATGGTGGTAAAAGATCTATTATCAAGTCACCTACCAAATATTTGTGCCTGCTCTTTTCCAAAAACAAAAGTGACTTCTAAGATGCATCAAACTCTCTGACCTGTCAGGTCATTGTTATGGTACTACTATAACAGATCCCATCATTTATACATTGACAGACAGAGAATTTTTCAGGTATTTAAGTGGTTGCTGGCTTTTTTTTTTTTCAATTCTCTTCTTGAATGGTTATTTTGACTTTATACTAGTATTGCTCATCTCAGGTACAGTGGACTAAACTCCCATGCTCCACTGCAGTGTATCACTTTCTTTTTAGGTTCAAGAGCAAAATAGCATGTTGTTCACCTACACTGAGTCGCTACTGTTTTTGGAAACAAGGTCTTTATTACTTTTGGAAAAGTAAACACATTTACAGTATTTCCTCATGCTGAGATTATGGACTGTGGGTTAGCTGTGTCAAGCACAGACCGGGAAACTGCCACGCGGTACCAACATCTGACAGAGTTGGGTTTGTTTGTTGATGCAGTGGGTGGCCTGAGAACTTAGGCGGAGGGGGCTGAGCTCTGAGGCAATCTGTGCAGATGGAGGCACTGCCAAGCAACACGGAAAAAGAGATAAGAATGTGTGTCCTGACAAACAGTGTGAATTAACTCACAGAGTTGTAAACCTAAAAATATAACCTTTGGGATGCGATAAAGCTCCTGTGTGGGTCGACATAAGAGACTGTTTGTGTATGCACTGCCCCAGAAACTCAAATCTTTTCTCTCCTATGATTAAATTTGATTTCAGCTGACTTTGGTGGTGTGGTCAGCTGTGGCTTTTAACAAAGTCTAGACACCACCACACACGTGTCTTACTTAAAAGCATGCAGCAAATAAGATAGGGTCCAAAATTTTGGAACTAGTTCAATATAGATAAAAAAATTTCATAGATAACATTTTATTTGGTTTTATGTTTGTTTTTGACATAAAAAATCTGGTTAAAATGTTTTTGGCATGTTTCTGTTTGGATGTGTGCACATATTTCCACCTGTACCGTACTTGTGAGCGCTTGTGTAATTTCATTCATTTATGCTGCAGCTATGTTAATCAGAACAGCTCAGTTGCTCTCTGCGTGTCCCTAAATTGGATTTCCACTGACTGCCTTCTTCAGGTGCTTGTCTCAGCTGCATGGGAACGTAGGGAACTGTTTTAGCTTTTGTCAACCCCACGCTGACAAGGTGATGGAAAGGTCCACGTGGACAAGCTCTTGAGATAGTCAGGAACTGTCCAAGAGAAAGGAAACAAGTGCTGTTTTATGCGTGTCTGGCCCAAATGTGGCTCCACTTACTGTCAGGAGAATTTCCTCACTGCATGTGATGAATTCAAGGAGGACTGGCCGTTTCATTGGTGAGGATAGAGGAAGACGTCTGACTGCTGCTACCAAAACAGTTTTCCTCATCCGGAGAAGAAAAAGATCAAAGCACGAGGAGATAGGAGGAGCAGATTTCCTTCTTGCTTACTGGGTAAATGCAAGGACTCTATGACTCTAAGTGGATGATTAGATTGTGCAGCATTCAACATCTGAGTAAACACAAGTCGCTATAGTGATCTGTGTGGAATTTTGTCCACAGACCAAGTGTTTTTCTCAGATCAGAGTTGTTTTTCAGATGGTTTCCCATCAGAGATGTCGTAGGCGTGAAGCAGTTTGTTGAATTCCATGGTTTCTCCATTCAAAAAAATTGCTTTTCTTGTTAACTTGAATGTTTCATTTTCAAACACTCAGAATATAATGTCGGCAACAGATTTTGGTGTCTCTAAAAATCCAAGTGGTATGAGAGAGAATTAAACTTGATCACCTACCAGAATAAAGGTATAGTGTTCATACAGGAGGTATGCTGGGCTAATGTGGTGCAGTCAGGTAAACAGAGGGTTTCACTTTGAACAGCCATGTTTGAATCATGGTAAAAACAGAAGTTGGTGTTTTGAAACGACCATGAAGCATGGTAATGTGCCACTGAGTAGACTGTAGATTTTGGCTTTGTGTATAGGCTGACCTTTGCTGCTGCTGCTCTGATCTATACTATAGAAAAAAGAGAATCTAATCAGCATCAACACGTTAAATTAAAATGATTACCCATACACCATAGCTGCTCTACCCAAGTTCAACATATAATGCACTACAGTTAACCTCACTAAAGTACCGCAAACTAATCAGTTAGTCTGCAATGAACTCCAATAAACTGCCTGGTAAAGTATTTTCCTTTAAACTTTGAATATCACA
Organism: Maylandia zebra; assembly: GCF_041146795.1. Classification (NCBI taxonomy): domain Eukaryota; kingdom Metazoa; phylum Chordata; class Actinopteri; order Cichliformes; family Cichlidae; genus Maylandia; species Maylandia zebra. The sequence goes on from NC_135181.1 coordinate 17,558,815, forward strand.
TTTAAAAAACATAACAAAACATATGTTTAAAAAAATTCTACTCTACAGTATCAGAAAAGCTTTAACTCTCCATTTTATAAAATTTCACTTACAGATATTATTATATCTGCAAATGAAATATCGTCTTTACTTTATAATATAAAGAGCCTTGAGGCGACCGTTGTTGCGATTTGTTGCTATATAAATAAAACTGAATTGAACTGAATATTGTGTCACACATTAACTTTTTATTTACAAACTATTAAAATTGCTGTATTTAAAGAAACTGTTTGAAAATTTGTATTTGAAAATGATCTTGCCAGTTAAAAAGATTACTTCTATAGTTAGCAACACGGTAAAGCACAACAACCATAACTTTAGTGACACATGCATCATGAACACATCACAGGGATGAGCAGAGAGAAAAAATCTGCGTTGAAGGTGCAAGCGGGCCGTGTCATATCTTTATTTTCATATTGCTGAGCAAGTATGTCCATGAATGACAGATTAACATAAGGCCACCCAAGAAGAATCTGTAATGTGAGACATTTTCAGGAGAGCATTGATGATCCTGTTAAAAGTGTGGAGGTGCGAATGTTTTGTTAGACGTTTGGGAAAGGGATTTTACATCAGTTTTGGCTCAAACTAAAATAACAACAACAAAAGCAACAAAATGACAAAAGCTGTCTTGAAGGCATGATCTAGTGTCTGTGTCTGTAGCTTTAAGTAAACCAAGTGAAGCTGTTGAATTTTTGGTTCAGCTTTTGGTTCAGTTGGCTCGGTTTTATGGGGCTGAATAGCTTCAGTGTGTTTATGTTCATATGGGTGTGTGCATTTATTGTGATCAAACAAAGTCCGAGAACATAATTCAGCCCAGCTCAGCTTTTCAGTCTGTTTAATAGGAAAAGCTGTTGACCACATGGAATTTTATCGCCTTTGACATGGTCGCTTGTGTTGTTCTTTCTAACTCTTTGTCACAACAATCCTGGCCAGAACGTAATTAACACAAGAAACAATTTGGCCCCAGTCATCCAGAAGCCATCCAGCAGCCAAAACATTCACGCTGCCAGCTGATGCTTTTGTTGGACCCTCAGTCATCATCCCAGCTTTATCTTCTGACACTCTCATTACAAAATTGACATGTGTATGTGTGCTTGTGGCACTTTTAGTGTAAAGCTACACAAACAGGAAATGTTGGTTTCCTGCCACAAGGAGATGATTGGCAGAGGAAGTCATCTTTCACCAACTGGCAGCAGCTGCTAACTAGATATTCAACTTTTTAATGATGAGTTGGGAAAAAACTAAATAAAAAAGACCCGTGGTTCAACACGACACATCCATAGCTACTCATTATCTCCATTATGCTCTCATGACAGTCAAACCACTGGAGAGTTATATAAAAAAGGATCATGCAGAGTAAGTTACAAAAGCTAAAAATTATTCAATTAAAATAAAATTACAATTATAAAAAAAGCAAGTGATGCTCACTCAGTGGTTGTGACAGTTGTGCTTTGATTGTTTTTGCAGTGTAATTTCTTCTGCTTTGTTTTGAATTGAGTATGATTTATAGTCCTGGTTTGTTTGCAATCCAAACAACTAAGACAGGAGCGTAGCTATTATTACAGAGTGATGGCAGCCAGCATCAGTCCACCCCAGATAAAGTCAAACATCATCAACAGAAACAACAACGAGACAACTGAGCTATAAGTAACAGAAACAGTCTTTTCTGTAAAAAGGTTGGTTTCAGCTGAACAACACGTAACTCAAAGCAACGTTCGTGATTTTGTCAGATCACAAACAAGCCAGTTTAGCATCGTCCTAATCTAGCTACCCAAAGGTGGAGGTTTTCCAGGCAACCCAAACTGATGATTTTCGATGTTAGCGTTATGTGACTGGCAGCTTGAGACCATCTGCATTTTGAATTTAAAAACACAATGACCCTCCAAACTGGAAAAATTACAAACTGATCAAGCATTAGTAGGATGAACCAGAACAGATCTGATACAAGACATCAAAGGACACCTGTGGCATTCCCATGTCCATTTCCAGACTGATCAGATATTTTTGGAGCCCATTGGAGAACCAGACCAGTGTTTCCCAACCACTGTGCCGTGAGAAATTATCAGGTGTGCCGTGGAAGATTATCTGGTTCCACCTGATTAGCGATCGGAGTAACGGGCAGAGCAATTAGATTCTCTTCCACTAGAGGTGAAAAAAACAGTATTGCAGATTCTAGTGGAGGAAATGAGCTGTCTCGAAGGGTGTCTGTAACCCTTAGAGATTATGTGAGGAGCACTGCCATAAAGGAGCCAATTGAGGTGACTAGGATACCTCCCAGGTAACTCCTAGATGAGGTGTTTCAGGTATGTCCAACCAGGAGGAGGTCCGGATGATCTGATATCGTCGTGTTGGTGTTGTTCCCACATCATCATGAAAATGTTGTTCCAGGTTCAACATTGCAAGTGACCAATCACATTCTTGTGACGTTTTTCTTTTGCGCACCAAGCCATTTGTGCATTTATGAAATTCCAATGTTGCAAGGACAATATCAATTCTGCTTACCGTTTACTAAAGGGTTAGGGTTAGGGTCAGGGTTAGGGTCAGGGTCCGTTGATCGGCAGACAGAGACGGTTTCTCGCAGCTTAAGTACAGTTTTTTGTTTTACGGCGGTTTTTCCCGAAGTCGCAAAAGTATGACGTCACAACATTCTGATTGGTCACTTGCAATGTTGAACCTGGAACAACATTTTCATGATGGTGTGGGAACAACACCAACACGACGATATCAGATCGTGCAGGAGGTCCTGTGGGAGACGCAGAACATGGTGGAAAGATAATGGGTCAACTGGTTTGGGAATGTCAGAAGAACTGGAGGTGATAGCTGGGGAGAGGGAGATTTGGGAATCTCTACTTAGACTTCTGCTACCAGACATGAATAATTTATTTACTTTTTCTTCTCTGAACTATAAAAATACACCAGTTGGCTAATACGTATTTGCCTTTTAGATCACTGGCTTTGATTTTTCTGATCATTCATTTGATTAACATTCACACCTCTGCCAAACGTAAAACGAGCTCTGTCTGCATTTTATCATCATAAGCTTGTCTGTGGGTTTCCTTTTTATTATGACCTCGGAATTATTTTCAAATGAAGGCAGCCACATGTGGAGGCTTTGTTCAGAAATGTGTTGCAATGTCTCGTTAGCTGTGTTTATATAATCTGAAGAAAACATGGAATCCTTTAATTTTCTCTGTGATACCAAATACACATGGAATCATTTGTTTCTTAAGCTTAACAACTGCAAAGAGAGATGGATGTTTTTGCTGAGAATAATCACATTACGTCTAAATGTCATTTTATTTAACCTTATAGAAACTTTAAGCATCATCACTTTGAAGTTAATCCCCCAATATTGTAGATGGAATAAGAAAAGACTGATGCTTGTTCAATCAGATGAGCTGATGACCATGGGGATGGTAAAAGGTCAATGAAACTCACCTATGTGTGCAAATTTTGGTCATCTCCATCCCCCCGTTGACCTTTTTGTTCTTTTATGTGTGTGTGTGTGTGTGTGTGTGTGTGTGTGTGTGTGTGTGTGTGTGTGTTAGAGAGAGACCAGCAGCTCTAAACACAGAAGTTGTGCCTATTCCTGGGGTCCCCTGAGTATTTCCTGGTATGTACTGTTGGCACAGCCCAACATCCCCCAGACACAGTGATATCAGTGATTAGTTTGTTAATCAGTGTGTAGACCATTTGATCCTCCTGTGAGGTTTTTCAAGGCCAAGGCATTCATATCACAGCAGAGAAATTTGTGTTTTTCATCAAAAAAAAGTTTTCCTGGACTCCAGAGAAGCTGTACTCACTGGTGTTTTTGATTTTCTGTAATTACTGTTGTTTCTCATTCCAACTATTGAGCGTGTCCACAATGGATGAATACATTATTAACTTTTCTGACTGATCTGCTTCCATATGTCAAAATGAAATATCACACCAAGGTCCAAGACATACAGGGTTACAATAAAATATATTGATATATTTTAAAATTTCATGTAGGTCAAAGATGACATTTTTAGATGTGAGACCAAAAGTCCAAAACACAAAATTATAAATTAAGCATTTCAGCAGTATTTTATAAACTAACAAACAACTGCAAAAGTTTGTATTTGAAGAGTCAACAGTTGTGAGTAGTCAGTTCTCCTTAAAAAGCAATTAAAATTATGAATACAATATTAAAAGTAATTTCATAATGTTGTGGCATAGCAGAGAATCTAAGTGCAAAAAAAAAGAACTTATTAACACATTTGGGATTTGGAGGAAATATCTCAGGTTATGGAGGAGCCAGGCTGAGCAGATTGAGCTCAATCACTGATGGTTACCAGGAATGGGACTCACTAATTGCTAAGATGTTGATCAGACTTTTGCACATAGTGTGAGTTGAAAGTCATTTTTGCTGTGTGGTGGTAGGCATATCAAGTTACTTTATCAAAATAAAAATGTAAGTAAGTGTACTTTTACTCAGACTTTTTTGGTTTACCCTCTAATGCATGAATTCAGATTTTATTGGGAAAAGAATTTGGTTTGACGGCACATGTTGATCTGTCAATAGACAAAGTTGTTCCCCTTTCAAACCACTCACAAGAAATTGTGAGGGGTTTGGTTTGGTTTGTTGCCTCTTGGCAACGGTGTCTCATTAGGCTACCAACATATATACAACTTTAATTTTTATTTTAACAAGCACCAATATTTCATATCAGTATTTATTCCAATCACCAAAAATCTGTGTATGTTTGATCATTCAGTTGTTTTCTATTTTCTTTATATACACCAAATCACAGCAATACTTATCTCAAGGTGCTTTATACTGGGTAAGGTAAAGACCCTACAATAATAGAGAGAAAACAAAAAAATAAAACCCCAACCATCAGATCCCCCTATGAGCAAGCACTCTGGCAACAGTGGGAACGAAAAACTCCTTTTCAACAGGAAGAAACCTCCGGTAGAACCAGACAGGAAGGAATGAGTGTCTGCCCTAAAGGTCAAAGGTCAAACTAATTTTCATTTTACCGAACACATCTTATAGCATGAAATTAAAAAATTAATTATTGCAAATTTTAAGGGACATTCTTGTTTTTTGTTGCCTGAGGGCAATGCCATGCCATAGAAGGTTAACATGAATTAGCATGGTAGCTGTTTGGTAATTTCACGGCCAGAGAGACTGATTTTCTCTGCACTCTGAGCTGAGCTATAAATCAAGCCTCTGTAAATGGAATTCCTAATTTCACAAAGAAAGCACAAGACCCATTTACTTTAGCTGTATCTTTGACAGAAAGCTAAAGACATGAAACAAATGCTCTGGCGATCAGTTCACTGGTTTATTATTGGTTTGAAGTTACCTTTTTCAGCTAACAAAATGTCAAATGTGGTACATTTTCATATTTCAGAAGCTGGGATAAATATCAAATATTTCACATTTCTACTTGATACATTACTTTTTTGTTACTATCCATGCATATTAAATTCAATATTATGTTTTTTTTTCATTCTGTTAACAGGAAAATCAAAATTTCAGTATAAAAGACCATCGTAAATGTCTGTCAGTGGTATGTTAAAGAAACATAGATGTTAAGGTAGTGGCCATTATCAAGTACAGGGACAAAAACTCAGCACAAAGAGACCTTTAAGCATTTGAAAAAGACATTAAAGGGCATATTGTCAAGGATCATGAGACTATAAAGCCACAGGAACCGCAGGGACTGAACAAGTACTTTATGGACCAGCCTGTAAAATCTATCCACTGTGTTGGATGCATTAGAAAAGACTCTAAGCTTACCTTTTTATTAAATTCTCAGTTGCAGAATCAGCAAATTTTACTACTCTGTTACACTAAATAAAACTGCACACTGATATGTTTCCTTCATATTAAATTAAAAGTGGTTTGACTCACATATCAGGTAATGTCATTAGTAAATGTTCACTTTTCTTGACTGTTTATAATAGCTGTAGGTGAATGGGCAAATTGAGATCACCTTTGAATTAGGGATGGTATTGATTCCCAGATATATAATAAATGCTATTCAGGTGAATGGTGTTCACTGTATTTTTTTAATCTCTTTCATTAGTTACACAAAGACAAAACTATTGTGTAAAACTTGAATATTGCATACCATATTTTTTTCTGTCTACATTAAGGTTTTTATCTTCTTAAGGGCTTAATAATAACAACAACAATAATAATAATAATAATAATAATAATAATAATAATAATAATAATAATAATACATTTTATTTATAGGTGCCTTTCAGACCCTCAAGGTCACTTTACAATAACACGTGAACAATAGCATAAAAAAAAAAAACATAAAAAAATATATGTCATACTGGGGAAGAGACCAGACAGTGACCCCCACTGACCAGTCTCTAGGCCTGTGTGACTGGTTCCAGCAACACATTTCAGAGCAACCACTCACCAGATACACATTTTCCCTATTCTAACCCTGTGTGACCGAGGCCTAACCCATCAGGGTGCTCTAACACACACCTTTGTTACCCAAAGTGTATTGTGGGTCTACCATATGGATTATGGGGGTCACATAATACCCAAATCAACATGTTATTACCAAAACCTAATGGAGCCTACCTCGCAACGCAGAGAGAACAGAAAAACAATTCTTTGACTCAGAAAAAAATGTAAAAGGGCTTTCACCTTTCCAAATATTTAATTTTGTTTTTAAATACAGTACTGTGCAAAAGTCTTGGCCCATCGCTCATTTCTTCCTTTACTAGGAAAACTGGAAATAGCTGCAGTGATTTATTAAAATATGTGCAAATATACATGGAAATACAATATGTAAGGCAAGTTATCAAGCTTGAAAGTAAGTATTTGGTATGATTATCTTTGTTCTTCAACACAGCCTCTTTTTAACAATCTTTCTTGTCATTTCTTTAAGCAGTCTTCAGGAATAGTTCTCCAGGCTTTTTGAATGACATTCAAAGCTCTTAGCTGGATGTTGGCTGCCTTTTCCTCCATTCCCTGTCAAGATGATCATCAAGTATTCTATTGTGTGTTTTTCTTTTCATCACGTGTGTGTTGTCAATCTTAAAAATGAAGTGATTGGCAATCACATGGTTTCTAGCAGGAATTGTATTGTGTATCAGAATCTCACAACAGTTATAGGCATTGGTTTTGCAAGATCTCTGGTTGAATGCAGCTTTAAACCATGACAGAGTCTCCACCTTTCTCCTGACCTCTTCTGTATATAATGCCACTGATTTTCAGTCTGATTTAGTTCTTTAGTAATGTGTCACACCTCAGTATTTTCTCTCTTTCACTTCCTTAAAAATCTCTGCTTGATGGCCACCCTTCCATTAAGGCCATTTTAAATAAGGTTTCAGCAAACAATAGATGGATCAAATGAAGGTCCAGGTGTATCTCTTAGGTCCTGTCTCGGGTCTTAGCTGGCCTTTTTCCTATTTTGTATTTGCTGTAAAAAGTGCCTAAAGATACAGTTTAAATGTGGTTCTTTGCTAAGTTGTATGTCATGCTAGTTGACCTATTCATACATCAGTGTTAAGTGGTTTAACAAACAAATCAACCAAAAAATAATTATTATGAAACCGCATGATTGTATTTGGAGCATCCTGGTAACGGAAATGAAAATAAGGAATAAGACCACAGTCAGCGCTCACCATTGTTCCCTACACGTGGCACCATTTGAAGCCTACTTCATAACTCAGCTTCTTAATTGGGTAACTCATGTTAAACCTCTGCAGAATTACTTTTGGCTGGGGAAGTCTATCTCATCCCAATCTTTGCGTTTTCCACATGACCACATCAGTACTAATCACCAACTTCAGTGATGACATCCTTTTGTTTAGTTTAGTTTTTTCTGTATAACTTCCAGGAGTGTGGTCCTTTAAGAGGCAAATATATCACTGTCTCTGGAGAAACCAGAAGCTAAAGCAAGCTAAAAGAAGTGTAATTCTATTTAGTAGCAAACAAAGTGCTGCATCGTATTTTACTTTGGCATTGGGTAAGGTCAGATGCTAGGTTCACCGACCTGTGAATACCTGCTGCCAGCCATTAATCAGACTCAACCAAATCAGCTCACGACAGCTACCAGTGCCAGCAGCACAGCAGCAATGGGAAACGAGGTTTAAACCACGTTCTGTCTAAATGCTTTCATATGAGAACATCTCTGACGTAGGGAAGCTCAAAGAAAAGCCAGCTAGACTACACTCAAGAGCACTTTCCATCTGCCTGAGTACATCACACTGAGAATTTAATTCCGGTCATTTTTGTCAGGCTTTTTAGGGGCAATTTCCGACCCACTCTAAGTTTGAGGTTTTCTGTTGACCCCTTGTGAAATAAAGCTATTGTCTGGGGTTGAATCTGTGGACTGTCAGGACTTGATAAAAGGATGAATTTATTTACTCCACAAATAATGTCTTGTCATGTCTTAAATGAGATTTGAGTTGTTGTTCAGCACTCAGTCTTGAGAAAGTACAACTTGCATGCCTAAAGCATTTTTAATAAAGTCAGTCAAATAATAGCCGTGGTAGATTACAGAGGAAAGAAGTGTGGTAAGAGGCTAGGACAAATTATTTGTATGTTGTGACTCAGCAAGAAATGCAAGCCAAGCACGTATGCAAATGTTCTACAGTAATTTTGTATGCATTTAATATTTATTGGGATCATCACTGGTGGTGCTGTCATTTCAACAACAGTTAAAAAAAGAACAGACTGTTCCAAAACAACATGGGGAGTGTGGAAGACAGCAGCTAGGATCACTGCCAGCAGGAACAATAGTCACTTTGTGTTTCTGGTTAAGCCTGGCTGGCCTCACTGTGTTCCTCTGGTCACCTCCTGCAGCTCCTGCCTGTGGGCATTCCTGACATACTGTAAATCTGCAGCTGATATGCTAGAAAATTAGAATTATACAAAAGTCTGATTTTTTTTTTTTAATGTCAACAATGCTTGTTAAAAAAAAAAGTCCTGCAAAATTCTGATCAATACATATTTATTTAAATCATTTCAATCCTCAGCGTATGAAAGGTCATTCAACAGATGAGATAGTTCTTAGCTTTTGAAACTTTTGTTTTTTTATTTGATTATGTCCTGAATCAAATCCTCATGTGAAGAAAATCAGAAAGTAGATATCCACAATACAAGCTGTGCCTGTAAAAAGCAAATAACAACCTTGTCTGAAGAGTAAACATCAAATCTGTTTTAAATGGATCCAACTTTTATGTGCAGGATCACCACAGGAAGAGATCACAAGCATGTTTGTTTTACTCAACATTTCCAGGTTTCTGGACTGAAAGTTTAAGATGTTTACTTTTCAACTCCTATCAAATCAAAACTTGAGCAACCAGCCACGCTACATCTTAGACCTCTGAAGTTTCTTATCTATAAGAGATGTTATGATGTTGCCCAACAACCATGTAGCAATGGGGTAAAATGACCTGTTTTTAGCCTTTATGCAGCTATAACACCTTATGAAAGTCTTGTGTTGTTTTCAATTCTCCACAATAGCGTCTCATTAACATTGGTAAATGGCCTGCATTTGTATAGCGCTTTACTCAGTCCCTAAGGACCCCAAAGCGCTTTACACTACATTCAGTCATTCACCCATTCTCACACACATTCACACACTGGCAATGGCAAGCTATGTTGTAGCCACAGCTGCCCTGGGGCGCACTGACAGAGGCGAGGCTGCTGGACACTGGCGCCACTCTGACCACCACCAGTAGGTGGTCACAAATTTTGAATTACACATGTTATATAACCATCTATGCACCTAAAATAAATAATGCTATGAGTTTCATTTCAATAAGGAGGGATCATTTGAAGGATCTGAGCATGATTTATTGAAATACCGAGTTTGTGTTAGTCATAAACTCTTTGGTCATTAGACTCTAATGATGCTAAATAGCATAACAGTGTCCAACAGTGGTAGGAAGTAGATGTAAAATCTAGATCTTCCAAACCTAACTTAAGCATAAGCTTCATTTAACAGCTAAAAGTGCAAAAAGGCCTAGCAATACTGCAGTGCAAAGCAGGACTTTTGTATTGCAGCTTGTTGGCTAATGAAGGGACTCGGGCATCCAGCACACAAAGAAACAAAGAAAATGACTACAAAAGGATGATTCTGTGCATGTGAAAGTGTGTAAGTTGCTGCTTTGTAAACAATAGTATAATCACACATAGTTCACATTAAGAAAACACTGGTAAGAAATGATTTATAGACACAGTATTTAGTTTGATAAAAGTATTGGATTAATTACTGGATGGATGTCTCATTTATTTACAATGAAGACACACTAATTCAACTTCGAAGTGAAAGTGGGCATTCTGTTTTTGTGGTGACTTTAACTTATGCTTCCTTATTTGTTTTAGATGACAGCGTGTGATAAAAACTTGTCTACGTAGCAGTTAGAACAGGTACAATTTTACTTAAAAATGGTTACCAAATGATTTCTGGATCCGGCTAAATCTACGTAAGCACCATGTCTCATGTCTCAAACAAACAAAGAAAGAAATGCTACTTTTATGAGAACAACCATGCTTTAATGGTTTTGACAGCTTTACTTCCACATAAAAACTGCCTCTATGATGCTGTGGTCAGGAAGGAATCTTGTCATATCTGAAGCAGACAACACGAGAAGACAGATATGAAATATGTAATTACAAGGATAATGTCAGCATGATACCGCATATCTGTCTGACAGCAGATCGCGCACACACTGCTGTATGTCTCTCACCCAGCTGTGACATAACTAATGTCTTCCTGTCAGCTCGGCTCAGCTTCTGTATTTGATGACACTGACACTCTCTCATTCCTCGGTGCAGCCGAACAAATGTTTTATAAAATGTCTTGTCCATATAAGGTCAGTGACAGGGGCTAAACAGGAGCTGTCCATTTTCCCACAGAGGTTGCTCTGCTGAGATGTAACCGGTCGCAGTGTTGCCAACTTAGCGACTTTGTCGCTATATTTAGCGAGTTTTCAGACCCCTTAGCAACTTTTTTTCTAAAAAAAGTCGCGAAAAAAAGACGTGAAAGCACGTATCGCTTTTACTCTCAACAAGCAGCGGGTGCTGTAACGCAGTCAGTTCTTCTTTTACTCTTATGCTGTTTTGTGGATCACAAGGTTTAAAACTACTTATAAACACACACACAAAGTAACTCCACCAGAGTGCCTATTTCGGGTCACTTTTGCTGGTCCAAGTCCGGTAAAGGAGCAGGGTTGGAATTGTGACATTAAAAAAAACAATAATTGCTAAAAGAAATTTAATTTGTAGTTCTAAATAAACTTTAAATGCATTTAGGATGTTTTTTACTCACTTTGTCTCTTCCACGATGTTATTTCTCTCTCCAACAATATAGGTTACAATTAGATTAGCATGACCAATTGTGCAAATTAGGCGAGGACGTCATTTAGCGACTTCTAGCGACTTTTAGGACAACCAATAGCGATTTTCCTTACTGAGGAGTTGGCAACACTGTCTGGGCCGTGTCTGGGCCTAAACTCCGCTGCAGGTCCATATATCAAACGATCACTATGGCATTACTGAGAGTTGAAAAACTGTCTAAAGTCTTTCATCTTTAATAAAATGATCAGCGTTCTGCTCTACCAGGTGTAACAATTGAGTTTAACATCCAGGCATCCATGAAAACGGAATTTATGACATTTAACGGAGTTAGAAGTTAGCAGGAAGTTAGCTCGCAAGCTTCTATCTAAATACAATATAGCATGTCCTGACTGCGGGGTTTTGGAAACAAATTAAAACGTACAGCTCTGTTATCACTTCCAACATAAATGAAGACAGAAAACTAAACAGTAGTGACGTTTGTAGGGTTACTGAAGTTTGGATAGCTGGTATATAATGATGTGCTACGTGACCTAGCGACACAGCTAGCGATCACGCTTGTTTATATTATTAGCATAATATAAACAAGCTAACTTTTTTTTCACTCGATAAAAGTTAACGTGAGTGTTCTCGGTGGTCAGGAACAAATGTAATCGCATGGCAGGATGCTGTAAAAGGACCAAACTTCAGCCAGGAGAACAACTGAGATAATCCATCCACAATACGAGGTTAGTCATTCATATACTGCTGCATGGGCTGGGCTGTAGTTACATCCTAAGGTTTTAAAAACTGAGCTTAAATAAATGATTAGCGGTAATAAAAGCCGAGGGAGGTCAACAGTGATCACTGACTGTTTTAGGAGCTTTTTGAGATTAAATAGAAGAAAATACAAAACATTAAACATGTTAACGACTCAAAAGCCATATAATTAACGCAGACTACTTTAGGCCCGGAAGTAGGATTCGTCACGTCATCACTTAACGACCGGATTTACACAGAAAAGGCCAACCTCTTTTTTCCTTTTCTTTTTTCCTTTTCTTTACAAAAAGGAGGACGACTGTGCTGTATGTTTTTGTTCACAAGGTTGTTGTACAGGTATAATACAGTTTAGGGTTTAGGTAGGAAAATGTGACCACAAGGTCCAAACTCCAAACTCTCATCTCCCAAGTGTCCCCTCATCAGCTTTATTCCGTATCTTCCCCTCCCAAAAACTGAATATGTGAAAATGTGTAGCTTGAAAACAATATTCTCATCTGCGATTGCTTTCCCAGTAATTCCCAAAGCTGATTACCAACCAGAAATAACACATAAGTATTTAACCACAAAATAAATTAAACCGTGCTGATTACTGTATATACATAGAGTTCGGGAAACCTTTTGCTTCACTGTAGTTTTGTTGGCGTTTGAAGAATCGCCATGAAAATTAAAATTAGCAAACATGTTTTGTGTTACTCAGTCTGTCTGATTCTTAATTTTATAAATTGTAAATCAATCAAGTAATTCCACTTCTAAATTATGTAATTCATATTGTAATCAATTAATTCTCTGTGGAGGAAATATTAAATGGCGTTAATGTGGCACAATGTGTCTGGCGGGCATGGAAGAAAAGCTAATGTCTTCAAAGAAAGAAAGAAGGAGACGAGACTGTGTTTTTATTTCCTTCATTTCTTCCCTTTTCTTACTATTGTTTTGATTGTGTTTACCTTATTATCCAGCTCTCTGGTGTGTGTATTTACACTGTGTGTTCTACATCAGATTTCATTAGTTTGTTGTCTACTCTCCTTTCCTGTTCCTGAGGATGCCCTGGTTTGGTTAGTTTGTTTCTCTGTACTCTAGAGGTTTGGAGTGTTTTCTAACCTGTGCGAGCCATGGGTTAGAATTAAAGTAAACAGTAACCCTATTAATACATAGAATATGTATTCATTTATCCTTTCCCATTTACATCGCCTTGTCATTCATGTGTTTTACTCTTCTTCTCCCATTATTTTTAAAGGTTGCCAACGCCTGGTTTAGACAATGATTGCACACAGTGCAGGGCCAGATTAAAGTTTTTTTTATTTGCTCCACCAATCTGGCAGTCTCTGTTGACTTCATATTGCTCCTTTATTAATATGATGACTGAATATTACTTGAATATGATGGCAACTCACTGACCGCTCAAAGCACTCTGTCCTAAGTCACATTCATCCATTCATTGGCACTTTTTAACTCACTATATAGTACAAACACACACACCCATAAACTCAGAATTTGATCATTAGTTATTATTAATCTCTTGTTCTCTCTAACACCATATTTTTATCCTTTCTCCCTCCCCTCACCCAACCTGTCACATCAGATGTCTTTCCCTCCCTGAGCCTTGTTCTCTTAGAGGTTTCTTCCTGTTAAAAGGGACTTTTTCCTTCCTACTGTCACTTCCTTCTGTGCTTGCTCTTAGGGATTTTCTTACTAATGTTGTAGGGTCTTTACCTTAGAATATAAAGTGCCTTGATGTGTTATGTAAATAAAAATGAATTAAATTGAATATGAACCTAATTTAAGCCTGAAGTCTAAGGCTGAAGAACTCTACTGGTAAACTATGTCTTAGATATGATGTGCCCTGATTATTCAACATTTTATATTTGCATTTCTGGATTTAACAGGGTGCCAATGAAGAGAAGCTAATATAGGAGAAATCTGGTATCTGTCATTACTCGTACGCTGCAGCTTTCTGGATCAATTGAAGACTTTTGAGTTAGTTTTTAGAGAGATGTGATTATAATAAATTATACCAGCTGAGCCCAGAAGTAATAAATGCATGAACTAGCTTTTCAGCATCAGTCTGAGACAGGACATTTCTAATTTTGACAATGATTTAACAATGTACAAATGGTTGAAGGGAGTCTTACGCCTGTTTATTGTGCTTGCTGAAGGCCATATCATGGTGTTGTCTAAATAAATCCTTCTCATAAATCAATTTACCTATAAATCCTTGTCTAGCCATAGTGTCTTTACTTTAAACAAAATGTAACTTTAACCATACACATTTTATTATTAAAAACTTTCAATGCCAGGAACATATTTCATTTCTTTAATATGATGAATGAAAGCTGTCCTCTTCGATTGCATCTAGTTTTCTCGTCAGTAGATCCTTTACCCCCATTTTCAAGTTTACAGTTTAACTTCTGCTCCCCCACGCAGTGACTCAGTTCATTAATGAGAAACAGGGTAATAATTTAGTGTGACACAAAACCACATTTATTTACAGTTTGAGCTTGAAACACAGAGTGAATGTCAATGTTATACTAAGGCATCAAGATGAAGCAGCCTGGTCCTTTTACTCGCATTACTCAAAGACAGGTTTCCTCTTTGGAAACCATAAAATGTGTAAGTGCTTGTTCGGCAGCAAGATTTCAGGTCACTGGGTTTCTGTTAACAGTAAAGGCAACAAGATAAAGTTTAACAAAACCTGTGATCACAGGCAAACCCCACGCAGCGTTCAGTGACCACGTCACAGTTTCTACACCAGCAGGGGTTCACATTCCTGATTTTCATAGTCGATTGACAATTTCTCACACTGGCATGCAACATTCATATTTGGCATGAGCAGTGTTTTCTCTCTGAGACAGCAGTCAAACAATGCTACCTCAGACATGTAAACAGCTGAAGTTTTAGGAAATTATTACACTTATGAACGTCTGGAAGTCTCTTTTTTTCTGATGTAACACTGATTAATCGTTTGCCTTTGGAAGTCTGTAAACTGAACGATTCATGCTAATGATTGTATCAAAATCTGTCTGCCTACATGCCTCATGGAAGAGATGCAAATCCAAAATAAATCTACAAAAGCCATATTTTCAAACACAGATGCTTAAATAATTTTTCTTGTAATATTCAGGTGGCTGGACAGAGATCAAAACTAAATGCAAATGAAGTCACTGCTTTCCTGGAATAGTAGCTGTGGTAATACATTTCTGGGAAGAGGAATTCATTATTCACTGTCACATCAAATCTAAAAAAATCCATTAATAAAACACTCAGGACAAACTTCAGATTCACCAACTAGAACGCATTTTTAAAAAGCCAATGCCATGGTTTCTTCTCTATTTTTAATATTTCATTTACTTTTACAGAAATGTTCATAAACTCTATAACAAATGTTGTTTTTTCAGTATAACGTACCTATAGTACACCTGCAACACAGCCTACATTACTTTAGTATCATTTACATCATGCCAGTTTACAAGAATTAGTCTCCTGAAAGTATTTTATAATGTTTTGAACACGATGATAAAAACATCCCTTATGAGCAAACACTTGGCAACAGTGGGGAGAAAAAAAATCTCCCTTTTAACAGGAAGAAGCCTGTGGCAGAACCTGGGTCAGAGAGGGCCTGTTAAATACAGAGAGAAAACATGAACAAAGAGAAACAACAAGAATATAACATATATATAACAAGAAACACTCAGAAAGTGTGTGACACCAGTAACCACAAATAAGAAGCATGCAGATCTGGAGCCAGAAATACCTGCAGCAAAGTACAGGGTGAGAGAGGACAAAGCACAGACTGTGAGAAATAGAAAAGCGGAGGTTAATGGCATGCAACAGTAACATGTAAATGGACAGACAGTGAAAAAAGAGGGGAGTAAAGTAGAGAAGCCCATTGCCCATCATGTGAGGTCACCTGATCCAGTGTAATCTTAAAATTGGAGATGGTTACTGTCTCGTAAAGTGAAGCAGAGAGACTGACAGTCTGATATTTTACCTGACCAGAGACCATTGTTCATCATCTAATATGAAAACGTGGATGGCTTCACATAGAGAAAGAGAAAGTATGCTTCCTAGTACACCATAACAGTGACTGATCTCTTGCCTGCCTGCTAACTGCAAAAAGTCAGTGACTCTGAAAAATACATTGGAGGATGTACCAGGCTATGGTCCAAAATGAGCTCAGCCAGGCCAGAGATTATACAAGCAGCAGAAACAAATTACAATGTTCTGTGTTAAGGATCAAGTAGGGATTTGAATCACCAGTTATCAAGGCAACCAATCTGCTCACTCCGTAGTGGACCGAAAGCATAAAAAAAAAAAGCATAAAAGCCAAGTATATCTATAGCCTTCTAGGTGTATCACTAGCCTCATCTCTGGCTATCCGGAGGCCTGACTAAGACAGGTAAACTCCAGGAACTAGGACTCTACATGGGTTCCATATTGATTTTTAGTAGCAGTAAACCCTTTAACGGTGTTTTCTAACGGAGCTCTACTGTAGCACATTCTGCAGTCCGTTTATAACTTGGAAATAAAATGGTGACGTGACAGCAGTGATACACAGCATGACTTTGATGATGCTGTTGCAGATTTTTGATGTCAAATGAGTATGTCTCTTTGGCTGTGACTCAGACTTGCTGTATGTTGCACATGTCACATTATACTGATATAAGCATGCCTCTGAGATGACATTGTACTCATGTAATAATGCCATCTTCATGTAGCGAGCGAAAGCCACCGAGTAACCGCTAAGGGCCTCTATACTACTTGTGCAAACTTTCAGGCCCAAAGCTCTCACAGGAACGAGCCCAGAATAAACAGGACAAGAGGGTCAATATCAGTCAGATATGTTAAAATTTATTATTTTAAAAGAACACAAAGGGTTTGCAAAAGGCCTAAAACATCAAAATGGTAAAAAGGTCACTAACGACCACAAGATAGTGTTATTGGTGCAACCTGCCAGCAATGCAACTATCACCTGAGGGCTTGCTCTCCCTTGGCGGTCCCAGATGCTCGTTGCTTTAAAAGAAACAAATCCACCCCAAATAAATACGAGCCCAACAGAACACTTATCGCATGCACTAAGTGCTAGTTCAGGCAATAATCGGTGGCACTAAAAATCACTCTTAATAAAAACTTATTCACTGCAAATCCACACAGAGCACCTCTAAAGATCCTAATTCCCCTAAGGTAAGAGTCCCACTCAGGGATTGCACATTGCCCGACTAATATTGCACCAGCCCAGTAGAAATAAAAACAAACCCGGCATAAAAAAAACAGTTTTAAAAGGTGACCCTACCAAAACCAAAAACACAACAACAAGGAGAAGGAGGGGAAAAAAAACAGCGACAAATTCACATGTGCAGCCTGCCCTGCAGGAGGCAATACAATATAAATTAGATTATAGTGCATCAATATACTTTTTTTAATGTCAAATATATTAAGTTAACATACCTCCAGCAGACAACTGTGTTTGCTGCACACCTGGCTTATCTTGGCTTATCTTGTGAAAATCACTACTAAAACATAAAATACAATAAACATCAAATACATTTCAAAAAATTAAAAAAAAAAAAAAAACACTAAAAGAAAAACAGCCTGTACCTCGAACCTCTGCTGTAGAGGTTTACAACAACTGTTTGTGTCGCAGACAATTAAAACTTCTCAGGCTCTTCACCTACTCACACAACCATTGTTCACAGCCGCTCGTCAGTGGAAATGAAGAGCACCTGCTGCTACTTCCTCTTTTATACCCTCCATTGGGTCCCCTGGGTCCTAAAGACTTCCCCATTACATTTGCCCCCGTTTTAAAAGGTCACCGTCCCGGTGACCACTTACTGCCAGGGCCTAAATAAGTTTTGGGGCAAATCATTATGGACAAGAGAGCTCTGTGAATCGCTAGTGAGAACAGCAGTAGTCTGATTTACTGACCGTGGGAGATTAAAGGGGTTAGAATGCTTTCCTGCTGTACTTCTTTTAGGCCGCCCCTGAACTCTTCCCGAGTCCTGCTCTAAAACATTTTCCCTATTATCAATCCCACTTTCCTCTGGCTGTTCTGGAACTATGGATACAGGGTTCAAGTTGCTCGAGCCTATGCTACTAGTTTCACTAACAAGCTCGGGAACACATACCGAGGGTGGCTGATCTTTGGGTGGGTTTGGAACAAGGGCGAGTACAACTCCACCAGCCTCACTGTCATCATCTGGTGTATCTGATGTTGACTGCCGGGGTGACTCAACTACCAGCCCTGGGTCAGAGAGAGGATATTCGTCTGGAGCAGGTGCTACAATACCTGAGGGTATTACTCTCAACTCGGCCCGATTTAAGTTCTTGTCTGGACCTGAACGATCTCTAGGGCGTATTTTGTAAACCCTGCCTTCTTTGTCCATACTCTGCATAACAACATACACCATAGGATCCCAGGCATCGTGGATCTTATGGCGGCCTAAAGGATGACTTTTCCGATAAACCAGAGTACCTGGGGAGAGAAGGGAAGTAACTGTGGGCTGAAAATGTTTATTTCTCCTCTCTGCAGCTTGTTGGAGTTGTTCTTTCGCATGCACATAAACTGAACTTAGACGTTGTTTATGCTCCTCTACCCACTCCTGCACAGATCTAGACATTGGTTCCGACTGGGAAGCCCCCAGTAAGAAGTCAACGGGCAACTGGGGCTTCTGACCAAACATAAGCTCATAAGGTGAAAAACCAGTGGACTGATGTTCTGTGGTATTGTAAGCATACAATACCTGTGGCAAGTATTGCGGCCACTTTCTTTTCTTATCAGGAGGGAGCGTACGCAACAGATCATGGAGTGTTCTGTTAAATCTCTCGCATTGTCCATTGCCCTCAGGATGATATGGTGTGGTCCTGCTTTTGTCTATGCCGTACAGGTGACACAGACGTTTCAGCAAGTCTCCCTCAAAGCTCTTTCCCTGATCACTATGGATACGCTTAGGGACCCCATAGATATAAAACCATTTTTCAGTTAATACCCGTGCCACTGTACTTGCCCGTTGATCTACTGTAGGGTATGCTTGAGAGAACTTTGAAAACACGTCAGTGACCACAAGTACATTCTCACGCCCATCACTAGACTTGTCCAAAACACTGAAATCAATGGCAATGACTTCCAGGGGTTTAGAAGCCACCAAACCCCCCCTGAATGTGCGAACTTTTGGTTTTACAGCCTTTGCCAAGACACAACGATCGCACTCCTGACAATATTTCTCAATGTCACGTGCCATAAAGGGCCAAAAACACCTTTCTCTCACCAGGCTGGTAGTGCGTCCAATGCCTTGATGCCCATGATCATCATGTAAACTTCTCAGGACCTCTGTTTGCAAGCACTGGGGTAGCAACAGTTGAAACAAAACTTGGCCATTACCAGGTGTCTGAACTTGACGATACAAGACACCTTCCTTCAACTTGATTCTGGGCCACTGTTGCACCAACTTTTTCACTCCCTTACTTACATTACCCATTTCCTGCTTGGTAGGCAGCCTCCCTCTTTCCCAATACTGTGAAAAAGGGCCAATTACCGGGTCAGCAGCTTGAAGGGATATTAGATCAGCTTTAGGTCGGGATGGAAATGCACCTATGGCTCTACACGTAGCGGCAACAGCATTTCCCAGTTGACCTACATCTGTCTGATCTTGCACTTCCTGTGGAACCTTCAACCCTGGAAGCAGGCCAGATGGACTCTGTGGATGCAGTTGCCGTGACAATGCATCAGCGTTGCGATTGCTGGGACCTGGCCTATATTTAATCTCAAAGTTGAACACAGCTAGTTCTGAGGCCCATCACTGCTCTACGGCTCCCAATTTAGCAGTTTGCAAATAGCTAAGGGGATTGTTATCTGTGAACACGACAAACTTATTTCCCAACAAATCCATTTTAGTGCCAAGAATTCCAACTTTCTAGAGCTATAATTGGACATATTCCTTTCACTAGGTCGCAGGCCCCGGCTAGCAAAAGCAACTGGCCGCCTCTTTCCTTCTTGCTCCTGAGATAAAACTGCCCCTAACCCTGCCTGACTAGCATCTATCTCAAGGACAAAAGGTTTAGCAAAATCTGCATATGCCAATACTGGGGCACTAACCAGCAGCCTTTTTAGTGTTTGGAATGCATTCTCACATTCCTCACTCCAAAGGTGACACATTGCCCCACTGGCACCACTTCTACGTTTCTTCTTGGTACCTCCCAGCTCGCCCACCAGCCGGTGGAGCGGGGCAGCATACTTGGCAAAACCTTCAACAAAACGCCGATAATATGAGGCAAATCCCAAAAATGACTGTAGCTCTGTACAAGTAGTCGGTCGTGCCCACTCAGCCACTGCACTAATCTTAGAAGGGTCGGTCGCCACCCCAGAAGCCGATATCACATGCCCGAGGTATTGAACCTCTGGCTGGAAAAAGTGACACTTCTCCAGCTTCAACTTTAGATTGTGTTCTTTGAGCCGCGTTAAGACCAAGTCAAGACGCTCCAGATGCTGCTCAAAGGAGGATGAAAACACAACAATATCATCCAGGTACAATAAAAGGGACTGGAAACTTTGATCCCCAAAAATCCGCTCCATTAGCCTCTGAAAGGTGCTAGGGGCATTACAAAGCCCAAATGGCATTCGATTGAATTCGAACAGACCAAAAGGGGTACAGAAAGCAGTCTTGGCTTTGTCCTTCTCGGCCACTGGTACTTGATTATACCCACTTGCAAGGTCCAATGTAGAGAACCACTGTGCTCCCGTCAGGGCATCTAATGACTCCTCAATACGGGGTAATGGATAAGCATCTTTCCGTGTCTTGGCATTAAGCAAACGGTAATCAACACACAGCCTAATCTCTCCATTTTTCTTGAAAACCACCACAATTGGGGAAGAATAAGGGCTACTGCTTAGACGCACTACCCCCCGATCCAACAAATCTTTAATATGGGCTTTCACTTGTTCATACTGAGAGGGTGGGAGCCTGCGATACCGCTGTCGCACTGGGGCATCATCCATTAAAGGGATCTCATGTTCCACCAATGTGGTACATCCTAAATCTCCCTCCCCATAGCTGAAAACTGAACAATACTTCTGCAAAAGTGACACTCCTTGTTGTGACTGTTCATTGGACAAGTTAGGCCATGAGAGCTCGGAAAAATCAAGGTGCGGATGCGCCTGTACAGTCACTTCGTGCATCGTTATCTGCAACGTGGGATCATCAGACTCTGCAGTAATGACAGAGTCCCCAGATGATGGAGGGTCAACCAGATGCAATTCACCTAGTTGTGTACAGGGCGGTAACCAAACATCCTCAATTCCCACATTAACCACCGGAATGTCAACAACACCCTGTTCAACAGAAAGGAGGGCCGGAGAAACCAAGATGCCCCCTGGCAGGGGATTACCTGTCGCTATGGGCTCCAGGAGCACTGATGGAAGGTTAATGTTAGCAGCAGAGGGGCAGCTAGTACGTATCCATTTCAACGAACCAGCAGGGACACAAACAGCTCGACCGTGGACTTTTGCTTTACCTAAATACCCGGATGTATTCAAAGCCTCAATGCGCTGACACTTGTGAAGTGTCTCTCTCCACGTCTTACTGGCATTTTCAAGGGCAGGAGATTCAAACAGACGAGGGCCAAACTGCTCAAAGAGTAGGTGGTAACAACGGCTAATGATATTCATCCCCAAGAGGCCAGGCACACTCTGTGGCTGCTGAACGCTCCCATCTAGAGGGTCCTCCACCACCAACACGCCCATTTTTGTCAGGGTGCCACCAAAAACAGTCACATCAAGCTCCATGTAGCCTATATAGGGGATTTTCAACCCATTAGCTGCCCTGAGGCGTAACCATTGGCATTTCTTTAAGTGCCCCACCCCCTGCGACCTGAAGTGCTTCTCAAAGAAACTCTCTCGAATAGTGGTGACCATGGACCCAGTATCCAAAAGACAGGGAACTATAACACCCCCCATTTCTATTTCCACCACTGGACAATTCCCAATTAGTCGAGAGGGATCTTCCATAACAACTTCAGCTGAGCCTATAAACCCTGTTCCTGATGCCTGGCTCTCTGCACCAGAGGGACCTAGTTTCCCGATGGCTGAGACTCAGGGCCTTGTTCCACAACCTGACTTTGTACATGTGCATCAGCATGAGACCCACCACTATTCTTTATAGCTGGATGTTTTACCCTACAGAACCTGGCAATATGATCAGCCCTACCACACCGATGGCAAATTGGCTTTCCATCTGCCTGGAAACGAAAAGGCCTAGTTGTGGGAGGGGTCAGGGGTAGTTCAGTCTGAGACGGCTGTGAAAATTGGACAGACATTTGCTTCATGAGCGTATCCAATTGAACCTGTTGTTTACGAAGGCACTCTTTTATCTGTAGAATGTCATCATTAGGCCCAAGGGTGACTGCATGCATCTCTGCATTAACTCCCTCTACTACCTGACAGTTCGTATCACAAGAATAGGCTCGGGACCTAGTTTTCCCTCCCTGCCTACCTACATCAGCCCACTTAAGGGCGATACTGCGTAGGGCAAGAAAGGACATGTCTGGTGTTTGAAGGACCCGCTGTTTCAGCTCTCTGCGCAGCATATCATCATGGACATGTTCAGTAAACTGGTCCCTTAGCAATATATCAGAATTTGGAATACCACCTGGTGTCTTACAGATTACAGTGTCCATTAAAGATTTAAGGGCATGAGAGTAATCTCGCAGAGATTCCCCTTCTCGCTGGGTGCGCTGGAAGAACTGTAGCTGGGCAGCTACATATGACTGAGTGCAGCTATAGTGCTCGACCAAAATATCAAAGATCTTGTCAGGAGTGTCTCTGCTGATACTCGAATGAAAACAGACCTCAGATTTAGCACTGCCATCAAGATGGTCCATCACAAACATCACTTGTGCTGCTCTTGACATAGGACGAATCTCCAGGCATCTACGTACTTCTTCAACCCACTGGTCAACAGTTAACAAGTCCACTGACAATTTACCAGTAAACCTTGGGCATTTACGCTCCCGAGGTGCATAAACGTAACACACATTTGTAGCTTCATTTATTGGGTTCATATTTGATGGCACAGTAGATGGACCTGGCACTGGATCTGGCACTAGACCAGTCACAGGAGAACGTTCCTGTAATTGGTCTCTCAACTGTTCATTTGCTGCTTTTAGCTGTTGCAGCTGCTCCAAGAGGGCCTGTACGTCGTCCATAGGGTCGGCGAAGGAGGTTTATTATCCCCGCAGCAGCCCAACTGTTGGCTTCCGCTCCGTAGAAGATGTCACTGTTTTTCCTCCTCTCCTCTAACACTCTTACTAAAATAAACAGGGCCACACTAAAATAAAAACCAAACACCGTAACTGATATGACCTGGATCCTGTCGGCAACGCCAATTAATGTAGCGAGCGAAAGCCACCGAGTAACCGCTAAGGGCCTCTATACTACTTGTGCAAACTTTCAGGCCCAAAGCTCTCACAGGAACGAGCCCAGAATAAACAGGACAAGAGGGTCAATATCAGTCAGATATGTTAAAATTTATTATTTTAAAAGAACACAAAGGGTTTGCAAAAGGCCTAAAACATCAAAATGGTAAAAAGGTCACTAACGACCACAAGATAGTGTTATTGGTGCAACCTGCCAGCAATGCAACTATCACCTGAGGGCTTGCTCTCCCTTGGCGGTCCCAGATGCTCGTTGCTTTAAAAGAAACAAATCCACCCCAAATAAATACGAGCCCAACAGAACACTTATCGCATGCACTAAGTGCTAGTTCAGGCAATAATCGGTGGCACTAAAAATCACTCTTAATAAAAACTTATTCACTGCAAATCCACACAGAGCACCTCTAAAGATCCTAATTCCCCTAAGGTAAGAGTCCCACTCAGGGATTGCACATTGCCCGACTAATATTGCACCAGCCCAGTAGAAATAAAAACAAACCCGGCATAAAAAAAACAGTTTTAAAAGGTGACCCTACCAAAACCAAAAACACAACAACAAGGAGAAGGAGGGAAAAAAAAAAACAGCGACAGATTCACATGTGCAGCCTGCCCTGCAGGAGGCAATACAATATAAATTAGATTATAGTGCATCAATATACTTTTTTTAATGTCAAATATATTAAGTTAACATACCTCCAGCAGACAACTGTGTTTGCTGCACACCTGGCTTATCTTGGCTTATCTTGTGAAAATAAGATAAGATAAGATAACCTTTATTAGTCCCACACGTGGGAAATTTGTTTTGTCACAGCAGGAAGTGGACAGTGCAAAAGTTATGACGCAAAAATTAGAATACAATAAGAATAAATACAGTACACAGCTGTACAGAATAGAATAAAATAATATACTATATACAGTAGAATAAAATAGAATAAAAATATACAATAAGATAAAAATAGAATACGAATGCTATATACAACTGAGTAAAAATACAACGATGCCAGAAAGGATTATTGCACTTAGTGTTATTGCACATGTGTGGATGTGTGTGTTTGTTCAGTTAAAGTCTTTGTTGTGGAGTCTGACAGCAGTGGGGAGGAAAGACCTGCGAAATCTCTCCGTCCCACACCGTGGGTGCCGCAGTCTCCCACTGAAGGAGCTGCTCAGTGCTGTCACAGTCTGCTGCATGGGGTGGGAGATGTTGTCCATCAGGGATGACAGCTTAGCCGCCGTTCTCCTGTCACTCACCACCTCCACTGGGTCCAGAGGGCATCCTAGAACAGAGCTGGCCCTTCGGATCACCCTGTTCAGTCTCTTCCTGTCCCCAGCAGAGATGCTGCCGCCCCAGCAGACCACACCATAAAAGATAGCAGAAGCCACCACAGAGTCATAGAAGGTCTTCAGGAGTGGGCCCTCCACCCCAAACGACCTGAGTCTCCGCAGCAGGTACAACCTGCTCTGCCCTTTCCTGTAGAGGGCGTCTGAGTTATGAGTCCAGTCCAGTCTGTTGTTCAGATGAACACCAAGGTACCTGTAGCTGTCCACAGCCTCAATGTCCATACCCTGGATGTTCAGTGGTTGCAGTGGAGAATGCTTGTGCCTGCGGAAGTCTACCACCAGCTCCTTGGTTTTACTGGCGTTGATCTGGAGGTAGTTCTGCTGGCACCAGTCCACAAAGTCTTGAGTCAGTCCTCTGTACTCCTTGTCGTCCCCATCAGTGATGAGGCCGACTATTGCAGAGTCATCAGAGAACTTCTGCAGGAAGCACTGGGTGGAATTGTGGGAGAAGTCTGCAGTGTAGATGGTGAAGAGGAACGGAGCCAGAACCGTTCCCTGTGGGGCCCCCGTACTGCAGACGACCCTGTCCGACACACAGCCCTGAGTCCTCACATACTGTGGTCGGTCGGTGAGGTAGTCCAGGATCCAGGTAGTGAGGTGATGGTCCACTCCAGAGTTCACCAGCTTGTCCTTCAGAACCGAGGGAAGAATAGTGTTGAAGGCACTGGAGAAATCAAAGAACATGATTCTCACAGTGCTTCCAGCGGTCTCCAGGTGAGCGAGGGAACGATGTAGGAGGTGAATGACGGCATCATCCGCTCCAATGCCAGGCTGGTAGGCAAACTGAAGTGGGTCCAGTGATGAGCTTGTTAGGCGCCGAAGCTGAGCCAGGACCAACCGCTCCAGGGTCTTCATCAGGTGGGATGTCAGAGCCACCGGCCTGTAGCTGTTGAGGTCCTTGGGGCGTGAAGTCTTTGGCACTGGTACAACACAGGAGGTTTTCCAGAGCTGTGGGACTCTTCCCAACCTCAGGCTCAGGTTGAAGAGGTGCTCCATCACCCCACACAGTTGGTCCGCGCAGGACCTGACGACCCTCGAGCTGATGCCATCTGGGCCCGCTGCCTTCTTGCCATTAATCCTCCTCAGTTCCCTCCTAACCTGGGTGGTTGAGAGAGACAGGCTGGAGCCTTGTGTTGAGTGTGTATTGGATGCTGTTGTTGGGGGTGGGGAGGAGTGAGCAGGGTGAATAGAGGAGGTGTGAAGTGTCTGAGGTGTCAGAGGTGGAACAGCAGCAGTGGGGGTGGGTGAGTCTGCAGCCGATGTTGTAGACTGTCTCATGGTTGAATCAAATCTGTTGAAGAAATGATTCAGTTCATTTGCCCACCTCACATCCCTCCCAGGCAGAGAGTTCTGCTGTTTGTGGCCTGAGATGGTTCTGAGGCCTCTCCAGACTTCACCAACGTTGTTTTGCTGAAGCTGGTTCTCCATCTTCTGCCTGTAGCTGTCCTTCCCATTCCTTATCAGTCCCCTCAACTCTCTCTGCACCCTTTTCAACTCCTCTTTGTCTTTGGATTTGAAGGCCCTCCTCTTCTGCTTGAGGACAGCTTTAATTTCTGGGGTAATCCAAGGTTTGTTGTTGGAGAAACACCGTACAGTCCTGGTAGGTACGGTGTTATCCACACAGAAGTTTATATAGTCAGTAATGCATGTAGTAAGGCTGTCGATGTCCTCTCCATGGTCATCACAAATCACCTCCCACACAGTCGACTCAAAACAGTCCTTAAGAGCCTCCTCGCTCTCCTCTGACCATCTCTGCACTGTGCGGGTGGCTGGTGGCACCCTGCGCACTAAGGGCTCATACACAGGGACAAGGTGCACCAGGTTGTGGTCAGATTTGCCCAGTGGAGGGAGAGGTGATGAACTGTATGCCTCTTCAGCATTGGCATACAGTAAGTCCAGTGTTTTATTGACTCTGGTTGAGCAGGTCACATACTGGGTGAAGGTGGGCAGTGTGGAGTCCAAAGAGGCATGATTGAAGTCCCCTGATATTATGAGAAGGGCTCTCGGAGATTGTGTTTGCAGTCTGCTGACCACTGAGTGGAGAGTGTCACAGGCTGCATCCGCGTTGGCCGAGGGGGGGACATACGCTGTTATTGCGATAACATGCGAGAATTCCCGGGGCAGATAGTACGGACGCATGCTAACGGCTAACAGCTCAATGTCTCTGCTGCAGAGTTGTTCTTTCACAGTGATGTGCCCAGGGTTACACCATCTGTCGTTCACAAAAACTGCCAGTCCCCCTCCTTTCCTCTTACCGCTGTCTCTCGTCCTGTCCGCTCGCAGCATCTGAAATCCCGGTAGTGTCACGCTTGTGTCCGGAGTTAGCGGTGTTAGCCACGACTCCGTTAGCATCATGATGCTACATTGCCGGTACTCCCTCTGTGACCAGGTTAGCGACGTGAGTTCATCCATCTTATTGGGCAAAGATCTTACGTTTCCAATGATTACAGAAGGAAGAGATGGTCGATAACGTCTCCTTCTCGGGCGACGGCGCTCCTTCCCAGCACGACACCCCCGTCTTTTCCTCCTCAGCTCGCTGGGAATGTCGGGTCTGTCCGCCGGCAGTACCGCTGCGGGACGCAGCGCTAACAGCTGATCCTTACTGTAAACAAAGGATCCCTGCTCTGGGTCCCCAGACACGCGTGAAAAAAGTAGAAATAAACTAAGAAAAACGACCAGAACTAGCACAAAACGGTAGAACATGGTTGCAGAATCACTAAATCACTACTAAAACATAAAATACAATAAACATCAAATACATTTCAACAAATTTAAAAAAAAAAAAAAACACTAAAAGAAAAACAGCCTGTACCTCGAACCTCTGCTGTAGAGGTTTACAACAACTGTTTGTGTAGCAGACAATTAAAACTTCTCAGGCGCTTCACCTACTCACACAACCATTGTTCACAGCCGCTTGTCAGTGGAAATGAAGAGCACCTGCTGCTACTTCCTCTTTTATACCCTCCATTGGGTCCCCTGGGTCCTAAAGACTTCCCCATTACATTCAGTATGTGGCCTACTTTTCTATGATGCCAGCAAGATTTATTAGAAAAGTTCAAACAAAACTTTTTTTTAAGTGGTCTGTGGTGCCAGGAGCTTCAGTTACACCATATGACAAATAGTTAGGCCATTTTATTTGGCAGGTGTTTATTTCAGCCTAATGTCCTAATGCCAACTTTTTGTTAACTTTTGCAGATATTTGCAGCCAAGCTAGACTTCTATTTGAACAGTCTCATGTCTTTATACCTCATTTCACTTGATTCTGATCTTTATAATTCCTCAGAGACGTGCACCTTAGCCTTAGAAGTGATCCTTCTTCTCGTTTAAAAATTGGTGTATTTGGTCATAAAAGGACACTATGCTGCGCGAGCTTGACCATTTGGGCGCACCATGCTCCACTCTGACAGTCTTTTTCCTCTGTTCCATGGCAAGGTTACCTACATTGCTCCTTGTTTGCCCTCCCCTTTGAAGCACTAAAATGTGGACTGTTATTTTCCATGTGTGAAGCATTTCAAAGTTAGGGTGTACAGGGCAATCAAAGGGAGTATGTGAGCCAACTCTCCTTTCCTCTCATCTCTCTGCTCAGTGCTTAGTATAAATCTAAGAGGCGGTCGTTTTGATCAGATGCCTAAGTCCTTTCTTTCTCCTTGTTTTTTATTGGCTGGACACTGATCTACCATTGATGAGACAATGGAGATGACACCTACTCGCCCTGTTGCTGTCATTTGATAGTAAAGTCAGGCTTTCCTGAGGAATCTGCCCTGGCAGGGCTCTCGATCCATGTCTTTGAACATGCAGAGGGTTCCCATTAGAAAGACTTGGGAGGGAAACAACTGTAGGGGGATGAGACTTTAACTTTATGAGACTCACTCCTCATCCTATTGTTTTGAGCACAGAGAGTAGCAGGGCTATAAATTTGGAACAATAGAGACGGAGCAGATGCATGGAAATCCTCAAGTCTAGAGACGCTTGAACCCTGACTTGTGGGGAAAGGATGGCAAGAATTTCTGACGTAAAGATAGATACAGGAAGGATTTCAACAGACTGCCCATCAAAGCTGACGAGAATCTCATGAATCCTCATATCATAAATTCACCCAAGAGATAAACACCATAAACCCCCTCCCTTTACGATCCTGAATTGGATAAACAGAAGAAGATGGACTGGTACTTGGTATCATTAAATAAATTCTCACTAATTTACACTTCCAGAGGTTGTCCGATAGGAGATTTATTCAATGAACCTAAAACTCATTCCGCCATGAGGGTGGTTGTTTTCCTTTCCTGGTCCTTATTAGGGGTTTGTTTGTTATCATAGTAAGGTAATATTGTACATCAGGCTAATGGGACAGGAGTGGGAGCTTGCCTTGCTTTGCTACATGCCAGAAAAGTTGGAAACGTAGGTTGAAACTTCCCAAATCAATAAATCTCACATGAACCCTTTAAAAACATAGATAATATTTATTCTATTTTCTTAACTTTGTGGGGCGGGGATCGATGCAACACACACACACACACACACACACACACACACACACACACACACACACACACACACACACACACACACACACACACATTTATGTTCACATTCACAGTTGTTGTCAATTTAGAGTCACTGTGGGAGGAAGCCAAAGAGAACCCGCATTGAAAGACCCAGTAGATTGGAATCCAGGACCCTCTTGCTGGGAAGTGTTAGAGCTCACCACAGAATCAGAATCAGAATCAGAATTCTTTATTGATCCCTGGGGGAAATTATTTTTTGTTACAGTGCTCCATTTTAAACCAACATTAAGACAAGACAGACAATACGCTAACTAAGAATAGTACAATATATACATAAATATACATACATACATACATACATAAGTCACTTATAAATAAATATTTGGAAAAGAAACATGTGTAGCTGTAGCAGCAAACAGTGTGTTAAGTGGATGCGTTGTACAGGGAGATGGCCACAGGCAGGAATGATTTCCTGTGTCGTTCAGTGGTGCTTTTCGGTAATCTCAGTCTCTCACTGAACGAGCTCCTGTGGCTGACCAACATGTCATGGAGTGGGTGGGAGGTGTTATCCAACATTGTCTTTATCTTGGACAGCATCCGCCTCTCCGACACCACCTTGAGGGAGTCCAGCTCCATCCCCACAACATTGCTGGCCTTACGGATCAGTTTATTAAGTCTGTTGGCATCTGCGACCCTCAGCCTGCTCCCCCAGCATGCAACAGCATGCAGACAACCTGCTAGAAGCTATTTTGGTATTTCAGACACTGTGAAACCTCCACTGAGTATTTATGAACTGCCACCTGCTATTAAAAAGACTGCTGTTGTGTTGTTGTTGGGGTTTTTTTCAAAAAAAAGTTTCAAGTAACCTAAACATTCCTACTTTGTGTCCCTTTTTAAAAAATGCACTCAGTCTTAAGAAGTTCTCTAAACTACCTCACAAATGTGTTCAGCCCACATGTCACGTTTGACATGAGGTAAAAATGAGCGTTTGCTCCTCTTCCACTGGACACTATAATCTGTATCTACCATCAATAAACCCCTTAAGGATGGGCAAAGAACATTCTCCAAAAGAGAAAAAACAAATACTATTCACATAAAAAATACTTCTAATTAGGTCAGAGTGAAAACAACTGGTGAAAGAAGGCTCAGTTTTGTTGGTCTGGCTGCATATGATAAAAGTTATCCACCATTCTTCCCACAGCAATAATTACCATCAATAAGAAATTGATGAATACACTCCAGATGTTAAATTAAACATTCCCAGTCTCCCCTTTTGTGCAGGACCTTCCATCTAACAACCTCTCATTGTCATCCCAGTTCACAGAGATCGTAGTGCTTCCACATAGTCATAACAGAAGATCAGGTGATGCTGAGACTGATAACATATGGAGCCTGATAGGTGACATCAGCACATTGGCCTTTGACTGCCTCTGTGGTCTCTACAGCAGAAGTTGGCTAGCACCTCTCTAAGCTAAGTGTTGATTGTGTAACACAGTGACAGTGGAGTCATTGTGAGGGTTGGCTTCTAAACATGAAGTACCTCTGGCTGTCAATACTACATCATATATCATCACAGTGCCTTAAGAGAAAAATGGCACATTATGTCAAAAGATTGTCTCACAAAGACTAAATTACTTATACGAACACAAAAAGGACACTGTTTGAATTCCATGTGAATTTCATTAAGCTTAATAAATTAAATTAGTGATTCACAACTAAGTGTTGGACTTTCAGTGGTTTCACAAAATAATTTTGAGATGCTCAACAAGATACAGTACTGAGCAAAAGTTTTGAGTCACTTCATTTATTTATATTTTGCCAAGTAAGCGGGAAATGGATGTGATTTACCAAAAATTTCAAACTATTATCAGTGTTAGTTCTCAGCTATGGTTTCATAAATATATTAAGTAACCTACATAATTTCCTTAGGTATTAATAAAGTATTCTGATTCTGATTAAAAATGACAAACAACTGAATGATATGAAGGTAGGTTCGTAGAGCAACTGACTCATTGTTTTACCTATAGCTCTTTAGGGTAGCTACCCTTAAAAATATTGCAAACCACTGGAATAAATCACTGTCCTAGCCATATATTTACAGTAGGCTACAAATAAAATAGGGTACTTTACCATTAATGCTTAATGTATGCATCTACTCTGCTGATTCAGTCACTTTAAGTTTACTGTACCAGTCCAGCCCCCCGAGTGAAATTTGCAGAGTCTGAAATGTGGCTTTTTTGTATTTAGAAACATGTTGATAAGGACAGAACCCTCATTGTAAAATGAGAAAACCTGCTTGGGATTCTTGACTGGAAATAGATGTTGACTTAAAACAGTTGCTGAAGGTTAGCAAAATACTTTCCCTTGAAGAGCAAAGAGAGAGGCCTGTGCATCTGACCTGAGAGGATACGGCGTCTGTGAGCATGGATTTACCTGCCCTACATTAAGTCTTTGCAGAACAGAGATGATAGTGTGTGAATGAGGTTAATGCCAAATAACATGTTACAGACATCTCCATCGAGTCTTGGATTCAGCTGAGGAATAAGGCATTCATAGTACCTGTGCACCCGTGAAAGTTAAATGTGGCAAATGAAAAAAATTAGTGGGTATTCCTGTGGCTGATATCTGTGGCTGATATCTGTGACTGATATCTAGGGGGAGCATTGCTGGTGTAACAGTTGTTCTAACAAATGTCTAAAATCTTTGGAGCCATGCAGACAGATCAGGAACAGCTAGTACTAGTTGATTTTCAGTAAACAGACAGGTTTTTACATGCACTTTTCTACTCTACTTGAGCAATTGTGCTTTATAAAGCACCCACACCTTCATACAAGCACTTTTCTTCTATGTCTAAGTGCTTTTTGACCTTCCCACTCTCGTGAATGCATCAGGAGCAATTTGGAGTTCAGTATCTGGCCTAAAGATACTCTGGCATGAAGACTAGAGCAGCTGGAGAACAAACCACCAACCTTCCAATTAGCATATGACCCGCTCTACCTCCTGAGCCACAGCCAACAGCATTCTCAAATATACAGCTAGAAAGTAGGATTTCTAGCCTTTAAGATGACATAAGTGGCTCAGTGGCTGTATGGGCCACTGATCAAAATTCATTGTTGTTGGTTTCCAACAATATCATTTCATTGACGATTGCAATTGAGTATTTTGCAGCACTGTTGTGATGAGCCATCAAGATAACAATAGCTTTGTCAAAACAGCAGCATTCATAACCTTGGGAATGAGGATGGACTCTAGTTCCTCACACATGGAGAAGTTTAGAGATTATCCTTTGCCATAATCAAAGGCCCACTGTTCTGTCACTTCCAAGGAAAAGGGAAAGAAAGAAGCAGTGAGTTAGAGATGGGAGTTAGAAGTCAGCATGAGATGAAAATAAAACAGAGATGCCAAAAAGAAAATGATAAAGACAGAGAGAAGGGTAGGAAAAGCCAAAGAAAGTAGTTTTTTCGTATCAGTTGTGAGTCGAACTTTTAGGTGAGTTCTGCCTCAGCCAACCAAAGTATGTTTTATTTAACAGAGAATGTCTTTGCAGCTAATAAATCTTTCACGCTCTTTCGCACTCTTGTTATGATACATCAGTGTTTCCCCCTCCAGTTACAGTCAGTGTGCAGCTTTTCTGTTACCGCTAACCAAGTTAAACATAACCTTCCTGTATTCGGGTTTCTTTGGCTTCACAACATCAACTCTGTGCCCACATCCAGCAGCAGTTCCTGTACAATCTGCCGACCGCCAACAGCCAGACACACATACTGTATAGGTGCGGACCTCTGGCTTGGGCCTGAAAACTCATTTGTGTCAACCTTACCTTGGATTTATTTCAAGATAGCACTCCACGCACTGGCTCTGACCAAGAACAAGGAGCCCAAAAAGTGGAGTCCAGAGGGTTGCACCACTTGTGGGAGGTCTTCCTGGGTGTTGGATCAGCATTAGGAAATTGAATTTCCATATGTATATGTGAGGTTTGACAAGGGGCCCATAATGGGCTCACAGAAGTTCTTATTCACAGGTTCTTAGCTCCACGTGACATTTAGCTGAAGTAAACAAAACTCCTGGCATGACCAGATAATTTCAAAAAGATTACTCCTCGAGTCTCTTGCTGTTATCATCCCGTAATTCTTGAAACAGAAGGGTTCAATCTTAAAGCAATTCTCCTGCAATTTTATTCGCCTAGATCTAGTTTCCTGTCAGTGTTAAAAGCCTGCAGTTGTCTGTTGTATTTTTCTTGTCCCTTTATTCTTTGTTTCCTGCCTTCCATAGATTCTTTCCCCCCCAAGGATACCCATCATTTTTTGGCTACCGTTTTCTATTTATTTCTCACCACTTTGAAGGCAGCACTGTTTGCTGGGGCATGCTGAAACTATTGACTTGAGTATTTTTCCTGTCAGGAAAATCAGTAAAAGAAGATATTGTGATTCTGAGCAATTCAACCATTCCTTCCTGTGGGCTAGAGCCGAGCACATGTTGTGACACACGTAATGTACTGTAGTCTACTCCATTATTTGCAAGCAGTTTTAGAGCAACTTTATGAGGAACATCTGGACACTTGCTTATTCATGCAATTATCAAATCAGGTAATCATGGGGCAGCAATGCAATGAATTAAATCCTGCAAATAAAGGTCTTCCACTAATGTTCAGACTAACCATGATACAACTGTTGGCTGGGGTATATTTGAAACACCTCACCTGCTGAGATTGTGGTGCACAAACATCTCATTCTGTGGATAAAAAATGCCTTGTTGATAAGAGCCATAGCCGCTATTTATCCATAAGTTCACCTTCTGTTAAACAGAGTAGAGTAGCACAGACCCTGGAAGTCTATATAAAGAGCATGAAAGGAGAGGATAGTTGTTTTTGGCTGCATTTTTTTAAAATACAAATATGGTAAATGGCCTGTATTTGTATAGCACTTTTTACTAGTCCCTAAGGACCCCAAAGCGCTTATGAAGAGTTACAATCAATCAGGACCAAAGTCACCATGAAACTTTACTTTGAGAAGGGTAATTGTGTAAAACACTGGTGCTCTGGCTTTTTACAGTCATGATTCAAAAAAAGTAAATTTGCTGGAAACTAATTTGAGTCATAGGTTAAAACTCATTTGTTGGTCTTATTTGTGGAACACCCCAACAGCATGAAATGACCTTTTAACAACAACCCATATTTCCAAATAAGGAAATAATTTTATTGGATTTTAGGCAAGTAGTGCAGTAGTGTCTGAATTTATTACTTGTCCTTCTCTGAGCTTACTTTAGTTTTTAAGTCTGTTCCGTGTGTAACTTTCTGTGTTTTTACTTCCCTTCTTAGTTCATTTCACCGCCCTCAATGTTTTCTTGAATTCTTCTGTGCTACGTTATCCCTTCACTGCATTGTGTTTTTGAGTCTATTTCTGGATCTTCTCTTGGGTTCTACATTTGGTTTGCTCTTATTGCCAATATCAATGCCTGTAGTACACCCGTCTCCCTTCATCATCATTGCAGTATTTGGTGTTATAGTTCAAACATCTTCCTCAGCTTTGGGCCTTTTTGCTTCTGGTCTACTTTGCAGTTCTACCTCTTCCTCCCTCAAAGCAAACCTGCTGGAGAGTCTGCCTCATATTTACTTGCAAATTTGTCTGTCTTACCCCACCCGCTAAACACTTCAGAATGTTCCTAAACGACTAAAGTACTGGAAAACCTAAGGAAAGAGAGAACTATGGATTCCTATTACGCTCCAAACAGGAATCCACAACCACCTGAAAACCTGCATTCAAGTCACGAAACCCCATAATAGAGACTGACCTGAATCCCTGTTGAATATCTTACCTGCAAATATTCTTTGGCCTTCTTCTCCATATTGTTCATTAAAGCCACTGCACCTTAAATCACTGTCCTGCAAGTCTGTTGTCCTTGTCAAGTCAGTTGTCAAGGTTACCCTTGACAACTGACTTTTGTAAATATCTAAGTTTACATTAAAAATCCTTTTATATCACTACTTGGCTTCAATCCCTTAGTCCATAAGTTTTAGTTGCCATCTTTCTCCAAACTTACTGTCTTGCATGTCATTGAACTCTATAAAATGATTCACAAAATGTGGCTGAAGAGGTTTGCTATTTATGCACAATTACATAATTTCACATAATTATGGAAGCACGGTGATTTATTAGAAATCTATTAAAATAAATAAGTCAGTGGTTATGTCAAATGTAAGAAGTTAATGCGCCTTTCATTGCTTTGGCTATACACTACTTGTTAAACTCAATGCTGGTGGAAAATGTGCATCCGTAGCTGAAAGTTAAATTAATTTAAAAATGAGAAACTTAACTGAAGCCTTAAATCTGTCTAGAGAAAGAGAGAAACCTGGTCATGTGCCATCCCCATTGAAAGCACATCATCAAGACTGTTGATTCAAAATGCCTGACTGAGTTTTTTCAGTGACAAAGCCCACCTACCTCTAGATGGTCAAGAGTTTTTGTTCCAGTGCAGCCTGGAAAATCTGTCTTTGAAGCCAGAAATCGTATGCTCTGGTAAAACGATTGCTGAGTCCCTAATATTGATCAACAACCCCATTACCATCCACAAAAATGTATAATCCTCATTTTGAATTATGTCTCCCTCAAATTATAATTTTGTGAGTCAAATCCCTGTTATGGCACATACAGTCATGTAAATTGAAAATAATCTGTGTATGTAAAAAGGCAATCAAATTAGCAGAGTAAATGAAAAGCAAATTGCTAAATATTCTGAAATGTATTGAACTTCTTCTTATAAAGATCTACTTACTAAAGAAGATTTACTGCTCACAAATAATGACTTCATGCAAGTTTGACTTTGCCAAATGAAATCAATCAAAATCATTTCAGGACTGGTTTTTGAAGCTGCTCTGATGAAGATGCATTGACCTCTAGGGGATGATTCAGAGAGAAGAGAAGGATTACTCACCTCCAGTGACAGATGACTGCCTGGCAGGAACAGCGTTCACTCAGCCAACAGAATGTCCTCCTTCTACTTAGTCTGAGAGACAGACTTAAATCTCATCCCCTTGAACACAGGCCTTAAAATACTTTTGGTCGTTAGTTGAGTTAGATAATAACAAGAAGAAGGAAGGGGGAGAGTTTTTTGTTTTTCTATTTTCTCACGGCACATATAACAACAGCTTATTTGTGTTTTTCATTGATTTAAATGATCAAGTTAATAACAGTTTTTGGCAGGTGACCTGAGGTCACCTTGGATCCATGGATTGGTTGGTGCTAATGTTAATACTTTCTTTGGAGACTCTGAATGCATTAATAAACCCGATGACTACACACAAACATAACTAAGACTATAGCTGCAGGCCTCAGCATAATAAAAAAGACATCATGTTCTTTAGTAGGTGATCTATGATAAAGAAAAGGACGGAGCTTCCCTGTTTCCCTTCCTTAAAAATGACTTCTAGTCAGTCTCCCTTCCACTGAGACCATTTCTGATGAGGCTTCAATGAACAGTAGCTGGATAAACTGATGTATGCCAGATGTATCTGTGAGGTCCTGAATCAGGTCCTTGCTAAATTTTTTCCTATTTCTTGAGGGCAGGACTTTCAGATACTGTTTATCTGCACGGTAGACCATATTTAAAACACATATTTGTCAGAATTTAGATGTGATTCTCAGTAAAATAAAGTTAGTTGTGTCTTCTTTATTTTTAAAAGCAACAAATAAATACTTTTTATACCATTTTTTTTAAGAAGCCGATGGACGGTGATGAACTGATTGAGTGTTGTTCGTCTCTTAACAGCACCTGGAGCTGAACATACAGTAGGTGCCCCTGTATCCTGAAGTGAAGGGAATGCAGGTCCAGTGTGGTGGGATGTTGAACCTACCGTCCTCCACCTATTTCCACTGATGGGTAGCGCGTCTCCTCTGCAGGTGTGCATCAGCCTCATAAAGAAATGCCTGTGTGCGTCATGTTTGCCCTCTGCCCGTTTCATCATCAAGGTATCATGATGAGAAAATAAGCGCTTTGGGGGGAATAGCGGCTGGCCTTCTAGGTTTACCAATTTATGAAGCAGCTTTCATGAGCACGGGGGCCCCCGCTGCAGTTCCTGTGGAACACATGGCTATCTGTTTGCAAAGGGTGCATACATGGTCAAACCAACCTGGCTTGCTGCCCCATGTCCGTGTGCTCCCCCTTGTAACCTCTTATACATACCGCAAACTGCACATTTGCTCTTTTTTGGTCTCTCATGCCGCCTCACAGCTATACAATCCCTTTAATTCCCTCATGCCCAATCTTTCGTCTCCCTTCACCCTCACTTGGAATGTTTTTACACAGAGTGAAAATAAACCGCCGTATACCAACGCCCGACACTCAAATCTCCTCCATTTAGAGTGTGCTTCAAAGGCATTACGGATGAAGAGGAGAGTGCACAGCAGTCTGTATGCAATTGTAAACTTGGCTGCCTTGGAAATGTTTACCTGGACATCCAGTGTCATACTTTCCATGGGTGTTGGCGTTCCTCTCAAAGCACCTATAGAATGGCGCTTTTGTAAGTGAAAGTTCAGCACTTGGTGGACCTTCCTGGCCCCCTTTGGATAGCCTCTTGAGCAAATGCTTCATCATATCCCCGCATGAGAGAAATCGTGCCTGCCAAGACCCCTAAAATCAACACCATGCTAATCATCCCTGCAGTTATTTTCACTAAATCCTGGGGAAATGTGTTTTTAAATCATGTTAATCCACTCCTTCCTTGCGCATGTGTTTTTATGTGTTAAATTAAGAGGAAGTGCATTTCGATTGCATTTACCTGCTTAGGCCTTTCGCTGTAGATTTGCTTTGGCACTCACCAAGCAGGCCATTTCTTTTTACAGGACCAGCTTTCATATGTTACATAATTAAACGGGAGATGAAGGAGCGAAAGTATAGTCTGAAATGGAAACAGGGTTTATCATTGCCAAAATAATTTCCACACTATATCCATTGAGTTTAAGTCACAAACAGTTCCAGGGGGGTTTTAGTATTTTTGTCACAAGCCTTTGGCTGCACCACTCTGTGGTTCACTTTGGATCCATTCTCATCTCTGTTCTGCTTCCAGTTCTTGGAATGGCATATATAAGTGTAAAATAGAAATGTAAATTAGCAATATTTTTGTTTTAGATCTATATATTTCCAAAATGTAATGAAATTTGACAAGCAAACTGTGTGAAGCCTTTCTGCTTTGAGTTTGCAGCAGATGTCATGAGATATCCCGTAAAGATATTCTGTTTAGGTTTTTTGCCATGGATTTATTACTGCAAAGAAAACAGGCAAAATGAAATGCAATCATTGTGTAGTCATCAAAGGATAAAATTATTAAAAAGTCATAATTAAAGGAAACTGTTATGACAACATTCGTATATTATAACCTTTAAAAGGTTGGCAAATGAGCTAGCAGTATTACACAATCAGTAAAGAGCACCATTCTTTATAGCTGTGGTTTGGTCCCTAACATTTCCTGAAGAAATATCTGGTTATTGAAAGCCAAACGTTCCACTACTGGGTAGTTGCTATCTTTTTCTGCCAGCTCTAATGTTGGATACACATGGTGCTATATAGTCACTAGTGCACTTGCAATATCCACTATTACAGCACAAAGGAAGTAACATACAGTTGTGGAAAAGAAAGTTTTCACCGGACTCTATGCAATCCTGTGAAGAACTAAGTACACTCCACCTGCTTCCATAGGAATTAAGAGGCAAAGTAGCAGCCAGGTGCTGATGATCAAATGTAATGGATTTATTGATCATCAGCAAGTGTGAGAAGCTTCTATGATAGCTGAAGTTTTGGTAGTTTGCTTTTTTGGACCATTCAAGTTTGTGTTAACACAGTCTTCCCCGAGTGGACCTCCCAGAAAATTTACCTCATAACGTGGCCAAATTACATAATGCAAAAAAGAAGTCGATCATGAACTCCTCCGTATAGCAAGGCAGAGTCATGTATGAGGCCATCTGTCCAACAGCTAAGGCTTGACCCAAACTAGGTCAGGCAATGACAGCAGAAAATCAACAAAAGAAGAGCTGACAAAGAAAAAAATGTCAAAGTGTTGCAATTTCCCAGTGAAACTCCATTCCTCAACCCCATTGACATGCTGTTGGAAGTGTTGTATACAAATAAATGTCCACAAACCTCAATAAACATAAGCAATGCTGTAAAAAGAAAAAGTGGGTCAAAATTCCTCCACTGTGTTGTGAGAAACTGATAAAGTCACACAGCAAACTATTAATTGGTAAATGGCCTGCGCTTTTCTAGTCCTAAGGACCCCAAAGCGCTTCACACTACATTCAGTCATTCACACACTGGTGATGGCAAGCTACATTGTAGCCACAGCTGCCCTGGGGCGCACTGACAGAGGCGAGGCTGCCGGACACTGGCGCCACTGGTGGCCCTCTGACCACCACCAGTAGGCAAACATGGGGTTAGTATCTTGCCCAAGGATATTTGGCATGCAGCCAGGAGGCAGCCTGGGATTGAACCACCGACCTTCTGATTAGTGGCTGACCTGCTCTGCCACCTGAGCTACAGCCATCCCACAGACACTTACTTCAAATTATTCCTTCTCGGCCTAAAACAGCTGGGATAGACTCCACCCCCCCATGACCCTGACTTGGATAAGCAGAAGCGAATGGATGGAGAAAAGATATTCCTGCAAAAAGGTGGTTCTACATGCTATTAAATCATGGGATATACTTCATGGAGTCCTTTGAAAACTTTCATTTTCAGATGACTGTAAACCTAAAGGAATGTTGTCTTGAGGCAAGCTGTTGTTATTACAAGAAACTGAAAAAATATTGAGACAAAAATATCAGACCTAAAGTCCTTCAGTTGAGACATTTTCTCCCTCGACACACCAAAATTTGTAATCTAGATCCAAATCAAAAGAAAAAAGAATAAAGGAAAGAAGGAATATGATTAATAAATCACTATTTTTCTCTAAAGCTTCCTGTCAACAGGTGAAAAATTACAGTTAGAACACAGACAAAAGGAAAAACAGCGAAAAAAGAGTCCATATTAATTTAACAAATGGACCTATCCTTGCAACAGCACAGGCAGTACAGAAAACAACCTTCTCACAGAACAATAGTGCAGCTGTAGCACAGAAACACAGATCCAGCTCCTAGCAGAGACCTAAGCATTCAGAAGTGTGGTAATATTTCATTAGAGTTGATGTTCACATTGTTTATGGCCACAAGTACAACTTGTGCAAGTCTTTTGCACATTTGGCAAATATTGAGCATACCATGACACTCTCTATTAAAGTGAGGGTGTGCCTGAATGAAGCTGTGAGGAACACAAATGCACAAATGATACATGTTTGTATGACAGAATGCCATAATTTTAACAGATTGATGAAGCCATTAGTTTTATGTAGCTAATGTCTGAAAAGGCCTTCGGGTCAGTTTGCCATTGAGCAGTAGTACGATAGACCCAGAGCCCATCAGATAACATGTCCTAGGACATTCCTGAGTGGCGGGCCCCCTCCTCCAGTGCCCAAGTACAAAGTGCTGGGGAAATAGCGACCACTGGAATGCTGGGATTTGATTGATCCAATGGATGACCAGACTAAACCTACAGAAGCTGCTCTGGCCTTTAGTCCAGTTAGTACTCCTCTCCAGACAAACAGGAACTGCTCGAGCTAATATTGTGAGAGATTAATTGTTCTGTGTTGTCAGCACCATCTGAGTTCAAATGCTTTTTGCTTTTATTTCACCAATGGAAATTTCATGAATGTGTTCTGATTCATTCTTTGTATGCTGTACATCCCAGTCACTGGGCACTCAAACAAAACAATGAAGTCCATTGTTCTGGATCTTCTCTTGTTTTGGTTTGTTGACAGTCTGACTGCAGCATTCTTCATGTGTACATCCACGGCTATTATCCATGCTTACTCTTACAGTTCACCCACTGCTCTTGCTATCTTTGCATTGATTTGAGACAGTACACTGTTGTTTGTTCTGGAAAGGAAAAATTTAATATGAGGAATATAGTGGAGGTCAGCCAACAAGCGTAACACAAAGGTTTAAATGTTACAGACATCTATGTTGGTATAAAATGTACTAGCTGTTAGTAACACAATGTATGTTACCTTACCTCAACTGTAATGTAATGAGTAGCCCAGCGAATATTTTGGCTGATATTGGCTATTTGCTGATACATCAGAAGCCTTTCAGCGGTTTTTAAAATAGTTATAAAAACTCAATCTTTTTTTCCTCTTTGGGAACACAAATTGTTACCTTTTCTTTCTGGACAATGAAGAAATGATGGAAACCGAAATTATGGAAAACCTGTTACATATATATAATTTGAGCTTGCATATGAGGTATGAGGTGGCATGAACATCTAGGCAACTCACTCACTCCCGTCCCCATGTAACGTTTTTCATCCCTTTTAATCAAAATGTATAAGAGCAGACTGTTGAAAGTCAGGAATATTTTCAACAGTCTGCTCTATGTTATGTTCAGGAATATTAAATAATGATGGGAAATTTGTGTCGATAACCACAAAAAAAAAAAAAGTCCATTAACACGAATCAATAGATTAAAGGTCATGAATGCATCACAAACTGCAATGAGAATGGTTTGGGCATCTATAATGGCAGATAAATGAACATTTAAAAGGTGAAGAAGAGATGGGTGAAACATGCTTCAACCACAGTTAATTGTGCTGATCTGAGTTTTTCCACCAACATCTTAGTAAGGACTAAATAAGTAAACACAACAAATAATAGCAAAATACTTCTATGTATATAAGCTGATATATCGGTTTTCTCAAAAATCTTATATTGGTCAGACTCTAGAGTAGTCTTATAAATTAGTGACAGGTGGTCTAATAAATTAATTATACACTGTATTATTCTTGTCATTGTTCTGATTAGGTGAGTATGAATCATCTTCTATTCCACATATGCTAACAGTTAAAATACCTACATACTGATAAAATGTGTTAATGATTCTCTTTAGACCACCCAACTCCGAAATTTATTTAAGAGCTTAAACAAATTCATAAGAATAACACCACCGCATCCTCACAGCGGGTTCTAGTGTCTGCTCATATTACATCTTTCATGTCCCTGACAATCGAACCACCAGACACTAGAACTTTCAAACTGTATAAGATTCCATGGGCTCATTACGATTATGTAATAAGCAATAACAGCTAACATTTCAATGAAAATGACAGGAGGTGTCGTTAACAGCCGCCTCAGACTTCACCATATGTCATTGTCCCCACATATGGGCTCAGAAATATTATGTTAGCGTTTAGATGGAATACATTTCTCCATAAAAGAACAGCGGACACTTTCTCACTGACCTCCATGTTACCGTTAAACTTAGATGTCTGCACAGTGCCTGGACCCTTCCTCTGTCTGGATCACCGGGTTCATGCCATGTCTGGCGGTCTGGCCTTTCGGTCTCCCTTGAGTCTAAAAGCTTACAGACTGCATAGTGGTATCTTTGTGATAGTTGGATAAATGAACAGGCTGATACTGTACTATACTGGACATCTTGCAGTTGCAGTTCTGTCTCGCATGAAATTCTCTTTATTTTCTCTTTGCTTGAGCAAACAACAAAGATTGAGGGAAACGGGACAACACTGGGAGAAAAATTTTTAAAAATTCCCATCAAACTGTAGAAACACAGAATTTGTGTGAAAGCAATGTAGCTGTAAGAAATTATTGATGTGTTCTCCAGCTGTTACAGACCCAATGGAGATGATGGACAAGTTTGATGTTTTTTCCCATAATATTTACTGGAAAATCTTTAATTACTCTGCCAACCTGGGTGTAAATATTAGTTTAAACACATGCATTCCACAAATTATCCTCTGCATGTGAGCTCAGCAACAAATACTCTTGTCATTTGTCTAGCACATCTACAGATTAAAAAAAACAAACATTATTTACACCAAAGCTGTGGTTCAACCTCAGGCAACTGATTTTGTGATCCAGTCTGTGGCTAAGGTCTGTATTGGGTTCATTTTAGCAGTTATCAGATCCATCATTCATGAAGACATGAATGAAGTCTTTAAATGTTTGTGAAAATGGAGAATAATAATGAAATAACATAATCACACAGCTTTTTCTGTCTGACTAAAAGTTCAATCCCACACGATATTTTATTTCAAATGATGTCAAAGAGAAAGATTATGTTTGAGAGGCTTACAGGCGTTGCTTTAAACAGTCACTCAGCAGCTACTTAAACTTTCAGTGATTCGTTTTATATCAAAATGACTTGTTCAATAATTGTTTTAGCAAAAATTACACACTTTAGGGCCCTAAACTATGCTGCCCTAAATAGGAATAAATGCAGAAAAACTATTGAGAATCAAATGAACCCTAAAACCCTAAAACATTTTAAATTGATTAACAAAAAAGTGAGTCACTTGATTCAGCATACTGAATCATGCACCCAGACATTTTTGCATTTCAAAGCAAATTGAGCAGGGAACAGTACATACTGGATGAGGTTTTGGTTTTTAGAAGTCCCAGAAAACTTCTGCGTGCAGACACATTTTGCATTTACGAAAATGCAGATGTTTCTTATTGTAGACCTTTCCAACAAAACGCAGAACACTCCACAGTGTTCTTCAGGTTGACACAATAAAGGCCAAGAATGCTTGTCATGTCACAAACTTTGAGACTTTTGTTAGGAAGCGAATGCATATTGGGTAGCAGCTGGTAATAAGACTTTAATGCTGTACATGAGACTTTGTGAAAACCCTTCTGGAGTGGCTTATTTTCTTTGCTTAGCAATAAACCAAAAACACTGGTACATATAAGTAATTGATTATGTTCTTTATCAAGGCTATTTTAAATCCAGGAAGCAGATCTTGCTTTATTTTATCAGGCCCAGATTGGGTTGGGCAGGTGTGAATCCACCTATTGGTGCACTCCTAGGTTCCTGCTCTTTGGCAAAGGCACCTGTTTCTCATCAACCTCATCAACAGTCTGTACTTTAGGACCAGCTTTGGCACCCATTCTCTGCCAGATTGTCTGCCCCTCTTGTGTGGTAATCAGGCTCTCATATAACTCTCCTGCATTTCTGTAGACGCTTGGTGCTAATATCCTTGTCTCTCCGTTTTTAGTGTTTTCCTGCATGGCCAAAAAGTGGAGCTATCACCAGTACGACCTCCCTGTTCATACTATTGGATTCCTCCTCTGGAGTACTTGCCCTACAATCTCTCCACCCTCAAACACCCTTGTCTTCAGTGACAAAGCAAACTAGTGGCTCCCCCCATTAAGTATCTTTCTCAAAATGACCTACCCTCCTCAGAAACTCCTGCACATACTGGAAACTCT
Organism: Maylandia zebra; assembly: GCF_041146795.1. Lineage (NCBI taxonomy): Eukaryota > Metazoa > Chordata > Actinopteri > Cichliformes > Cichlidae > Maylandia > Maylandia zebra. The sequence goes on from NC_135181.1 coordinate 17,603,483, forward strand.
CAGTGGAGTCTCTATTAATGACTTTTCTTGGACTAATCCCGCATTCCTCTCTCCCAAAGAGGGTGCTCACAGTGACCAGATCTGTCTTTCGAAGTTCCAGTCATCGGCGTAACTTTGTGCTGAACACTGGGGGGGGGGGGGGGGTCAAGATCTCTGTCTAAATAAATAAATACATCATGCAAGATAATTCATAATTTTGTTGGGGGGGTTATATTGGCTGGGTCTGATTATTGGGGGGTCATAACCCCTCTAACCCCCTGGAAATTACGCCCCTGGCTCCAGTTGTACCAGTCCTTAACTGTGCAGGTTTCCTGTGCAAAATAAACAGTGTGTTTGGGGGTCTTGCATTTGAGTCCACCTGTCATTATCATCTTCAAAGCCCATAATAGTACCAACTCTAGCATCTTAATGAGACCAGTTGACTCTGCAGTTAAGAGCTCTCTATTTTACTTCACAAGATTAAATAAAGTAAACAATGTAGAGTACACAGGCTTTACACGGGTGGAAGTTAGCATAGTATTGCAAATTGCTTCATGGTATCTTAGCAGTGAAATAGTAAAGTAGTCATGGATTGCCAGCAACTACATTTTCCACATAAATGCAGATAAAATAAAATGTGAATGGGTTTTACTATATGAATACATAAAACTGCAGGTTGTCCAAGTGGATCATTGCAAAAGCTAAATACATGCATTCTGTTAGCACCAACATCTGAAACTTTTACAGTACAATTTAACCTGGAAATCATCTGTGTGTAAAAGAGGACAGAGCTCTGCTTTCTCCTCAGCCCAAACATCCGTCTTCAGCAGTGACATCTGGCCCTCAGGAATCAACAGCCGCTTTGTAGGGGAGCGTGCAGCAGAAATACTCTTTTTGAGTTTTGATTTGATTTATAGCAGCCTACACGTCAGTGCAGAGGTAGGTGTTCCAGACTATACCAGCACTTTGTGCTGAAACATGTTGAAGTTTAGAACTACCTGAAGTTAAATCATTAAAGCATTTTGCTTCCTCACCTCCTTGTTACAGACCTAAGAGACATTAATGAGTTAACTTGATTTAATTTAAAATAGATTAACTGTTAAGTGCAGTTGGTAACAGAAATCACATTATTCACTATAGTGAACTGAGGCTTACACCAAACTGAAGACAGAGATCTAAGACATCATCTAAGAGCATAACTGTTTTTATGTTTATGTACCTAAGGAGTGTAAGACATCTACTCATTTTTTGTATGTACTAATTGGTAAGATAGTATAAGTTAGGAGTTTATAAGCTGGTGACCAACCTGTTCTTGTTATTTCTGTTAACTGCTAATATTATTACATTTCAACTAGAGTTGACACTTAAGCAGAAAAAAACTAGATATAAAATGGAGACTCCACTGTAAAGTATTTGCAAATTATTTTAATATTACTTCAAATAACTATGAATCAGCCATGGCTCATATGAAACTGACGGTAAAATGTGGTCAAAGTTTTAAACTTTCTGCTCCTTCTATACCCTTAAAATTATGAAAGGAAAATTTGTGTAATAATTTTTTCTCATCTAATTTATGATGCGACTTTGGTTCAAAGAGACAGCAGTAGTACCAAAAAAGTACTTTAACACTTCATGGATTCCATCAGGTTACATGTTCTTTAACATGTCTGACATAAAACTCAGACACAAGGAGCTGCGTGAAATATCTTTTAATAAAGAATGTGGGATTGTATACAGCGCTTGTGAACGTAAAACAGTAACTATGTACACAATGTTGAATTAACAACATCTATTTACGAGAGACTAATGAATGGGACAGGGCTATGTACGAGGGAACACACGAAATACAATACAACTATGAGCAGTGCGGGTACTTGGAGCGATAGTAACATACACTATGAATTCACTATGGACAATACACTATGAACAGGGGAATGATGATTATTACATGAAACACGGACGATACTATGACAGACGATTACTCCTGAGTTTGGGCTAGCAGCGGTGGCTAACATAGGTGACCTGAGGCTTAAACTGTGACATTCAGAGCTGGAAGCTGAACATGGGCTGCTGTCTGGGGACAGGCAGTGAGTGACAGTCACTGCCAGTGATGGTGAAACAGGGAGAGTGGTGTCAGTGTGGAAGTTTTAAATGTGTTGCGGACAAATTATTTGTATTTTTGGTCATGTTTTTATATGAGTATTCAAAAATTGTGAAATCTGTGGCATTATGAAAAAGCATAACAAATCCCCTTCAGTCGGACCATTCAGAAGTGGTAGTGCCGAAATATGACTATTTATGAATCAAAGTAAACAAAAATAAATCAGAAAAAAGTCAAATAAAGATGACATTTATTTTTTCATGATGTTCCATTGGCCTCCATCAGGAGGAAAAACTGTGGAGAACACATAAAGTCCTTTGTGATTAGAATCAGTCTGGTATTTAAGCAAACTGCTGTTAGTCAGGCACAATAAGCTTCTTGGTCAAAGTGAATTTATTATTTCCATATAATCCAAAGGGGGGGTTTCACCTCTTAAACCAAAATGAAGACACTTAAAGGAGACAATCCCACCCTTGTGGTGTAGTACCATTCCAGTCCTCCACATCCACTTCCTGCAGCTGGTGTGAACAGAATATGAATTAGATTCTGTAGTCGTGAGGATGTCTGTTTCAGATTCGGTTCAGCAGCACCGTTACTGTGGCACATACCTCTCTGCTGTATTTACTGACTGGTACATGGCTGGTGAACAAACTAAAACATTTGTAATACTGCCCTTCTTTTACCACTCAAGCCTGTGTGAACTCTGGATGACCATATCTAAAAATCTGGTGCTCAAATATAGAGGAATGTATACCCTTTTTTTCTTTGACATTGAAGTTAATTAAACTTTGTTAAACATGTTTTGATGCTTTATATGGAACATGGTAAATTCTGTGTAATATTGCATTTACAGTTCACTGGGTCAAAACTTGCACTATGTGGCAGAAAGCATATGCATATAACTCTTTCTCCTTTTTATCACAGCAGAAGAAGCAGTGTAAGGAATAACTGCCGTGTCTGTGTGTCCTGGATGCTGCAACGCCCTCGCTAGTCTATAAAGAGACCCTCCGTGATTTGTTCATTCGCGCACTCACACCATGTCACTATTTGGCAAACATCCCTCCGACTGCCACAGCCACAGGCCTGCCTCACAGATCTCCTCTTTACAAACATGTTGACTTTGCCCACTTCATTTGGAAGCGGGGAAAAGAGAGCAGTGGGCCAGAAGGCCTCCTGAGAGTATGGCGCAACTCAGCCAAAGGCCACAGTGAGGCAGGCTGAAGGCCGCCCTCTGTTCCCTGAACCCCCTCTGTCTCACTGGAGTGGCACTCAGAGACAGTTTATAAAAGAGAAAGAGAAGGAATTTATTGGAAAAAAGGGTTCACTAGACTTTCCAAGTGATGTGCTGTTACTTTAACGGCAGCTTTTCTTCATAAATGATTCGCACGTTAATTTATTAACTAAAAAGACGTATTAAACCTGCCTTTATTGATTCTCATTGTCCACTTTGAATCTCTGTAACAAGGTGGATGACCGTATATTATACAGTTGTTGAGATGAACATAGTTATTCATGCTTATTTATTGTGTACTCATTCCCAATGAAAACATCCGGCTCTTTGTCTGCCAGCCTTGTCTGCAGAGTGATACTGGTCATATAGTGAGCAGTCATTACATTAAAGCTTTTTTTCTTTTAAAAGATAATAACAGGGCCATAAAAGCAAAACAGACAAGTACAACTTCACTATACTAACAGCTGGGAAAACATCTCGATAAATTGCATCCATCAAACTGCTAAATACACTGAGAAAACACTCAAATGTCAGTATGTTTTCCACAATTAGCAGTGAAGCAAGTCAGTTAGGTGGACCCAAATAAAACGTCTATAAGTTTACTTGTAGGAATCTCAGATCAGCTGAAGCAGTGAGCTTTTGATATGTATACAGGGATTTCTCCGTGGTCCATTAAAAGATCAAGGTGAGCATAATCTGCTGATATTCAAAATTTTAGTCCTCAATTAGCATTGAACTAACATTTCAGGTTCCTAGACATCACCATGAGTTTTTGTATAGTTTCCTGTTTTACGTGTCTGGAGTCAACATGTGGATATATCATGTGCCTGCTCAAATATCTTGTGAATTTTTCTGTTGTTTTCCTTGTTCAGCTTGTTGTGATGTCTGCATGATAGGATTCAAATGAGAATTCAAATTCAAATGAGCTCATCAAAACAGTAGTGTAAAAAGTCATGATATACCTAAATCATTAATGTTCTTTAAATATTAAAGCCTTTGTACAAAAGATTCCCAAAATTTGTAAATCTTCAGTGTTTTGGACTCTCTTTAAAACAGTACTAAAGAAACTTTAAAAACTGTGGGGTCACTCATCCACACATTTTTTACATTTTATTCAGCTGCAACTTTTCCAGTTTTTTCAGCACTTCTTTTTCTTTGTATCCAATCCAGTGTGTGGATCAGTCCCATTTGTTTTTCTATTCTCTCAGACATCCTCTAAGCTGACCTCCAGTGTCTGTTTTCAATGCTCCAGGGGTTGAGTGAATAAATGACATGTACACACTAACACACACTGGTGGTCTGTGTGTTTGGAGCTGTAAATTTAGAGAGTAAAGATGAGTAAAGTGAGTGGTCTTTGGTATGTCTACACAGGACCAGCTGGCTTTTCTCTGTTATGCAACATTGGTCTGCACTTTACTGTACCCTGGGGTCTACTCAGCCTTTTATCGAGAATGTAAACCATAATGTTGAATATACAGCACACACTCTATTAACTAAGCCCATGCACACACCTCTGTGTTAAATGTTGTTGCTGTTATAATGCAAAATATTTTACAGTGAGAAGTGTGACCAAACTAACAACTAATTGCTGTTTGTCTAAAACCAGATGAAGTATTATTTTATGGAAGAAATATAGTATCATCAGAATTCAAGTATTTTTAGACATTGAATTTATGACACTGAATTTTTATCCTCCAAATTTCCAGCAGTACTGTTCTGCTGGAATTCTGATTAAGAAATCCATGCAAACAGATTCATAAACCGAAAGAATATTATTTTACAGGATTAATGATCATATCAGCCGCTGGCTGATCACAAACCCTGAGGGTGTATACGAGAAGCAGAAGAAGCAGAGGGAATATCCCGTTTAAGTTTAGATAGTATTTGTAAAGATATTGACCATATCCTTTTCTGAAAGTGTGGATATAATGGATGGGGTAAGGTACTGACATGCTACAACTTTATAGTTGTTAAATTCTGGCTACCAGTATACATACCCATCTTGTACATGTTTTTTTTTAGTTTTTTATTATTATTATTATTATTATTATTATTGTTATTATCCTACCCAATTATGTGTTTCTTTTAATCAGAGTATGCTGTTTTAATGACTTTACAATATAATTTACATTGTGTTCCTTACATTTTCCCTAATTGTATGTTATATTAATCCTATATTTCCATCCATCCATCTTCATCCGCTTTATCCGAGGCCGGGTCGCGGGGGCAGCAGCCTAAGCAAAGAGGCCCAGACCTCCCTCTCCCCAGCCACCTCCTCCAGTTTATCCGGGGGAACACCAAGGCGTTCCCAGGCCAGCCGAGCGATATAATCTCTCCAGCGTGTCCTGGGTCTGCCCCGGGGCCTCCTCCCGGTGGGACATGCCTGGAACACCTCACCCAGGAGGCGCCCAGGGTGCATCCTTGTCAGATGCCCGAACCACCTCAGCTGGCTCCTTTCGATGTGGAGCAGCAGCTGCTCTACTCTGAGCCCCTCCCGGATGGCCGACCTTCTCACCCTATCTCTAAGGGAGAGGCCAGCCACCCTTCGGAGGAAGCTCATTTCTGCCGCTTGTATCCGCGATCTCATTCTTTCGGTCACTACCCACAGCTCGTGGCCATAGGTGAGGGTAGGGATGTAGATCGACCGGTAAATTGAGAGCTTCGCTTTTACACTCAGCTCCCTCTTCACCACGACGGACCGGTGCAGCGTCCGCATTACTGCAGCCGCAGCCCCAATCCGTCTGTCGATCTCCGGCTCCCTTCTCCCATCACTCGCGAACAAGACCCCGAGATACTTGAACTCCTCCACTTGGGGCAGGAACTCATCCCCGACTCATCCTATATTTCCGTTTTTATATTTCTAATGTTTGCCTTGTTTTCTTCACTGTCTAGTCTGCCTCTGTCTTGCCTGTATGGATGCATTTACACCGAAATGTCCCCAACAAAGGATGTTTTAATTCACCACTATTCCAGTGAAACACGAGTCTCCCATCTTCCTGCTACCAGTCTGGAGTTTTTGTTCACCAAAGCACACACCAACTTCATACTGACGGACAGATCACTGCCCTTTTGCCGCCTTGTCTGACCGTGTTTTGTGGCTGTGGTTCACTTCACCTCACTCTTCCCCATTCTTGTCATTAAATCAGGCTGTTCTGCAACCATGGCAGCCATTCACTCTATGGCTTTATTCATGGTGTATTTTACCCC